>NC_041217.1:137049897-137051896 GCF_002837175.3 Physeter macrocephalus
ATGGACACTTAGGTTGCTTCCATGGCTATTGTAAATAGAGCTGCAATGAACATTGTGGTTCATGACTCTTTTTGAATTATGGTTTTCTCAGGGTAGATGCCCAGTAGTGGGATTGCTGGGTCATAGGGTAGTTCTATTTTTAGTTTTTGAAGGAACCTCCATACTGTTCTCTATAGTGGCTGTATCAGTCTACATTCCCACCAACAGTGCAAGAGCAACCCTCATTCATTTTACTAACTGTGAGACCTTTGGCAAGTCATATAGCTTCTCAGCCTCAGTTTCCTCATGTCTGAAATGCAAATGTTATTAACTGCCTTGCAGTGATGACACAATTTTTGGATTTGAAAACGTTGATAGGAGGCACAGTCTTTGGTTAAGTTTAAGACATATGCACATGCACATACTCATCCATATATGTCTAATGTAGCCATTACTTATCATGGAGGACATTGTTGAATCAAGAGTTCATTATTTCTATTTTTATGGCTTCAGCCAAGGACTTTATGTTCTCTAACGTAGGGATGGAAAAGCCAAACGTCTCCAGGGGCCAGGTAGTTAACATAAATGACTGAAGTAGACCAGGTATAGGAAGATTGACAGTACAAGCTCAGTGGGAATGGAACTGAGACACAGCCTTGGTGTCAGGGAGACAGTGGGGCATGGTGGTGCCCTGGAGGATCTGTGCAGCCAGTTACCACTGCCTGCATTGACTACCACAGGGCAGTAGAGCTGGCTTAAGAAGCTGAAATCTGAATGTTATGTGAGAGCTCTTGTTATTAAACGTTGACAACGAATTTTAAAAATCTTAAACACTGGGTGGGCCAAGCGGAACATCTCTGCAGGCCAGGTTCGGCCATGCACTGCCAATGTGTCACCTTCAACCTAGAACTTGGTAGGACCGTGTAGCCTGATGGGTTAACTTGGAATACCCTGACGGCCTTGGATTTCCTACCAGCATGACTTTGTTCTTGTAAGGCCTCCAGTAATGCTTCAGCTCTTCATTTTTGGCACTGCATCTGGCTCCGGTCTTGCCTTTTGACTGTCTCGAACTTTGGCCCTCCCAGGTGTCTGATGTCCTGCCAGTCCCCATATTGTTTATTTTACCGCCACGTGAACCTGGTGTTTTGTGTACACCTGGATAGCATGGCTTGGATGGGAGCACACTGCTGACGAATGTATGTTTAACTGTTGGAAAAATAAGAAGAAATGTTTTTTCACCCTTATTATAGAGTTACCTCCCATTCAGCCTCCTGTGATCTTTGAGAATACGGGGCAGGGTTTCTGCTGTGATATTTCTTCTCTGTGTCAGGGTGCCAGGTCCTGCTAACCACTATCGAAGCCCCTTCTGTTTACACAATCCCAAGAAGTCCCTGGAATTAAAGGATTTTATGAGCATGCTTTTCCCGTGGGATCAGATTGCACTGGGGAAGAGGCTGGTGGGCCCGTGGCTTTTGACAGAACTCTGATCACATCTTACCCCTGCTTAAAAGCTTTCCATGGCTTCCTGTCACATACAGAAGCAAGAATTAACATTTATGGAGCCCAGCGATTACCGGTTGTTTTATAAATTGTCCCAGTTAGTCCTTCCAGTCCACTCTTTATGCTGGGAACTATTACACAAAGGCCTATTGCACAATGATGCAGGTGGAGTTCAGAGAGGTAAACTGACATGCCCGAGGTCACACGGTAAGCATGACAGGTGATAGAAGTGGAATCCTGTCTGCCTGACTCCAAAGTTCCTGGTTAATTTGGAAAAAAGTAACTCTGCCAGAGTGGGTTACGTGGCTGAGTGACTCCTTTATAGAAAAGATATTTATATTTAGGTCTTGAATCAGAGTCTGCCAGTGGTACTTTAATCCAGATGTTAAAAACATTACTTCCCAGAGTTGTCAGGAAGATCAGAGGTGATCGTTTATGTAAGAGCCGTAAAACCCTCGCACGCATGTGATTCTTGCTCTGTACTAGTTCTGGGCAGTGTATTGCAAATGAACACATCTGG
>NC_041217.1:137052396-137179747 GCF_002837175.3 Physeter macrocephalus
GAGAGGGGTTTCACCCCCCTGATGCATTAGAACTAGGCTTCTAAGGCAAGTCTCCTTCCAGTGCACAAAGTGTCCTCCCAATTCATTAGATTTTCATTTAGCTGAGGGCATTTTAGGTGGGCCTTTGAAGCATAAATAGGAGTTTAAATAAAAGTGGCAGGGGAATTTTATTCTAGGTGAAGGGGGTAGCATGAACAAAAGCTCAGACCTGGGAAAGCCAGAGGTGGAGAATAGGGAGCACATGTCCACAGTTCCTTATCTGCCTTCTGAAATGTAAAATGTTCTGAAACCCAAAAGGTTTCTTGTAATTTGTTTGGTGGTAACCTGACCTGAGCTGACATGAGGTTATTTATAAGTTATCCCACTGATGTGAATATTTATATTCCTATATTTCGCTGCATAGATTACAGTATGCTGCTCCAGATGCCTCTGAGCACACTGATTGCCTATTACTACCTTTCTAAAGTCCAAATAAGTTCTGAATCTTGAAACCCATTTGACCCT
The DNA here is from genome assembly GCF_002837175.3 of Physeter macrocephalus. Taxonomy (NCBI): domain Eukaryota; kingdom Metazoa; phylum Chordata; class Mammalia; order Artiodactyla; family Physeteridae; genus Physeter; species Physeter macrocephalus. The sequence goes on from NC_041217.1 coordinate 137,052,901, forward strand.
AAGACTTTGGATAAAGGGTTGTAGACTGTATTCTACTCTTGGTGCACGTACAGAGATGTGGGAGATTAGGCTACGGAGGTAGGTTGCAGCGGGGACCAAGGGGCAGCATGGAGTTTGGACTTTGTCAGGCTATGGGGAGCCACTGAAGGTTCTTGAGCACAGGTGTGTCTGTCTGAGAGCAGTGGGAGCAGATAAGAGCTAAGAGCAAACAGGTTTTCTCCTGCAGACCATGGCCTTGAGTCTTTTATCCCATGTGAGAAGTGCTGCCTTTGCTCACTCTATCATCCCTTCTGTTCGCTAGATGCTTTACATAACTGCGTCTCTTGGCCTTCCCAGCAGGCCTGTGCCGTAGGTATTACGTTCCCCACACCACAGAGGAGATATCTGAGGTTCAGAGAGGTTGAGTGACTTGCCCATGGCCACACAGCCAGTAAATACTGAGGTTGGGATTCAGGCCATGTTTTTGGACTGCCTCCGGAGGGGATCAGGGAGGTACTAGAACCGGGAGGAAGTGATTATTTCCAATTGAGACACGGGGAAGGGAGGTGTAATTAAGAAGGTCTTCGGGAGGAGGTGGCCTTCAGGCAGGGCCTCCAAGGGTGGCCAGGCCCTGGTTGGCCCCACAGAGAACTAGATGCAGGTGCAGAGGAGAACCTGGTGTCGACTGTGGCCCATGGTTCCCATTTTTGCCTGACTGTCAAGTTTGAAAGTGTGGTATATGTTAGGTTAATGCTAATAGTTGGCTTCTATGTGGTTTGGGGGGTCCTAATTTGGTGGCTTCTCTTTATACTTCCTAGACGCTATGGAGTTTCTTTTGCTGTAATTCTAACTTGTAAACATAGGTGGATGAAGCACTCATAGCATCCTTCTTCTTTTTTTAATGTCATCATGTCACTCCTCCTCGCTGGGGGCCAGGACGCCTGGAGGTTGCCAGGCACCTACATGGTGGTGCTGAAGGAAGAGACCCACCGCTCGCAGACGGAGCGCACCGCCCGCCGCCTGCAGGCCCAGGCCGCCCGCCGCGGCTACCTCACCAAGATCCTGCACGTCTTCCACGACCTTCTCCCCGGCTTCCTGGTGAAGATGAGCCGTGACCTGCTGGAGCTGGTGAGCTCTGTCTCTGGGCGGGCCACTTCCAGAAAGGGCTGGGCTGCCGCATGCATACAGGGGACTGTCCTGGGTGTGCCCATGGCTGACCATCAGGAGGCAGCAAGTGTTCACAGAGCGCTTCCTGAGTACCAAGCACAGTGGCTCCTGGCCTTGGGTACAGGATGCCCTTCAAGCCTGGCCATACCTCAATGGTACTTCATCTTCATCTGAAAGATGAGGAGACCAAGGTTCAGAAGGGACCACACAGACAGCCAGAGGGAGAACTGGGATCAGACTCAGTGGTCTGTCTTCTATCTGTCTTTGTGTTGGTGAACTTGCTGCCTTTGAGAACCCTACAAGGCCCTTGTCATAGGCACGAGGCCCTATGACATTAGTGGGGCCAGAGTCATTTTATAAAATCATGACTCAAGGATCCAAAATTCCTTTGAAACGGATGCTATTCAGTAGGTTCCTCCTGTAGGACGGGGAGGCTGTTCCCCCTGCAGCCCGACCCTGATGTCACATCTTTGGTGCAGGGGCAGAACAGACATGCGTAGTTGAGGACTTCTGGCCTCCCTTCTCCTCATCCTGGCCCTAGTGCTTTAAATGCATATCTTAAAAACCTTTCTTGGTGAGGTTCCCTGCGAAAAGGGGCTCCGCTTGAAGCGAGCTGATGGATGTAAGATTTGTAGCTTTAATAAAGAGGCAGAAGAGAATTTGGCAAATGCACCTTTAAAAAACAGAACAGAACAAAAAAACAACCCTTTCCTTGTTTTAGCCTCTGCTCCCTTCCTCCCAACCCGCCCCCCTCCCCTGTCCTCCTAACTTGATGAGAACACATGGTTCCCATTTTCATACTGATTCTCCGCGTGGCTGGGGTGCTTCATAGCCTCCTGCAGACACTGAGACCCAGTGCGGGACAGGGTCTTGCCCGAGGTCACACAACAGATAACCGGCAGAAGGAGAATTTAGGCCCAGGCCTCCTCGCTCCACTGTACAACTACTGCATAGTTTCATTCCATTCAGCCTACGGTGGCTGAACAACGACAGTGTGTTAAGTCCTGTGGGGACAATGACATGGATTAGACAGGGTCCAATCCCTTAGTCTAATAGCGGAAACATCAAGTTAATGCCTTCAATCAGTCTGCTCATCACCTATTTAATGAGCACCTACTATGTGCTACAGACATGAGGATGGACCACCAGCCCTTTCCCTTGAGCTCACGGTTCAGAAAGAGAGACTGAGAAGTGATGGCCAGTCAGTTAACTGGCGGATGATATGCCCAGCACAGTGCGGGGGAAGGAATCAGATGCCCACAGAGCCAGATGGCACGTATGAGTCCCGAAGGCCAGGCAGCTTCTCAGAGGGGAGACACTGCTGAGCTTCAGGCCACAGACATGTGCCCTCAAGAGCTGGGCTTTGGCATCGCACCAGCCTGGGTTCATGTACCCTTACTAGTTTGTCTAACCTTGGGCAATTTTCTTCACCCCCTGAGTCTCAGTCCCCTACCTGTAAGCTGGCATGAAAATAGGAACGGTTCTTTAAGGACCAAATGAGATCGTCAAGTATTTAAGTAGCTGCTAAGCACAGAAACTCACGGAGGTGTGGACAGGTTAAGGAAGCCCACTGCGACACTGAGGCACCCAGGGATGAGTTGCCGTGACAAGTTGATGGGCGAGGAGAGGGAATAGTGTCTTCTCTGCCAGGTGGGAGCTGGAGCTGTGGAGCACGGGCTGCCCCGGGGGAGCCGTGGTCACCAAAGGATGCAGCCACCGTGGGAACCTTGCACCAAAACAGAGAGGGAGTGAAGACACCCTCTCATCCCCCAAAACTCCTTCTGGGCCTCCCTCTGGCTGATCCCAACCAGAAGTCACTGCAAGGAGGCCTGGGTGCTGCAGTCTGCAGGGTCAGCCTCCCCACCCCTTGCAGGGTGGAGAAGGGCGGGAACGGATCTGGGGGAAACAGAATGGCCAGTGAGGGCATCATGATTTGGGCATGGAGTCCAGGTCCAGCCATCCCCGGGGCCTGGGCACTGCCTGGCTCCCCAGATGGCATGTCAAATTCAGAATCCTTCCTAAAAGGCATCCTCTGTGCTGGCGGGTGCTGGGCTCCCCAGCCTGAGCGAGGAAACCCCACACCAGGAGGGGACAGGTATGTGACTGGCGTGTGACTCGGGACAGGCTTGATAAGGTAGGTGAAGGGCTGTGGCTATGGCTGCTGTCAGCCAAATGGCTTTTGAAGCCGAGCCCCGCCTCTCTGCCTTCTGCAGGCCCTGACCCTGCCCCACGTCCAGTACATCGAGGAGGACTCCTTCGTCTTTGCCCAGAGTATCCCGTGGAACTTAGAGCGGATTCTCCCTGCGCGGCGCCAGGCGGATGAACACCACGCTCCTAGTAAGGGCCCCATGCTCCCTGCGCCTCTTCATCCGAGCTGAGGCCCTGTGCCTCTCTCTCCTCCCTGCCGACGGTCCTCACCTCCCAGGGGCGTTAGAGCTCAGTACACTCGGCTGACCCCTTTTCTGTCCCATTCCACCCAATCCAGCCCCCATGCCCTGCCTTCCTTTTGCCCCAGGTACAACGCAGAAGTCTTTTTTTTTTTAAATGAGCCCCTCTCCCACCTTCTAAAAGTTCACGTTTGCCTCTTCTTGCCATTTGGCCCATCAGGCTGCACTCAGGTGGGGAGAGGGTAAACCTGACCTTGACACCCGCTAAGGCCCACAGGTCTGGGTGATCCCAGCGCCTTGAGGACAGGACTGGACCCCATAACGGGACAGATAAGCCCTGTTTGCCACGCCCCCACCTGGTCTCTGGTCTCCTGCCTTGCCCTGCTCCTCCTCCCTTCAGCATCGCTAGGCTTCCTGGGGTTCCCTGCGTGGCCTACTCTGTGTGTCCCCTCCAGGCCTCTCCCCCCACTCTTCCCTCTGCCTGGGGTGGCCTGGCCAGGAGGAGGAGGAGAGGCCGAGGAAAGTGGCCTGGGTTTGGGCAGGGCCTTGTAGGTGGGTGGAGGTGCCATTTATTGAGCTGGGGAAGAAGGGAAGGACACCTGGTTTGGGGAGGTCAGGGGTTTTGGCTGGACCGTGTTCAGTCTGAGGAGCCCGCAGCATGAGGTCTGGAGCTCAGCGGAAAGGCAATGCAGTGATGCTCCAGGACTCAGCCAGTCCCAGGGCTGCCCTAACAAAGTACCACAAACCCGGTGGCTTAAAACAATAGAAATGTACTCTCCAGTCGGAAATAGAAGTGTCAGTGGGCCAAGCTCCTCCCAAAGGCTCTAGGGGAGCATCCTCCCTTGCCCCTTCCAGCTTCTGGTGACTGCAGCGTTCCTTGGCTATGGCTGCATCACTCCTGTCCATGCCTCCTTCATATGATCTTCTCTGTGTAGCTCTCCTCTTCTGTTTTTTTATGAGGACACATCAATGGATTTAAGGCTCATCGGGATAATCCAGGATGATTTCATTTGGAGGTCATTAACTTAATCACATCTGCAAAGACCCTTTTGCCAGATAAGGTCATGATCATAGGTCCTAGGGCTTAGAATGTGGACATACTTTTTTGGGGTGACCGTTGGACCCACTGCCCTCCCCCAGGCCAGAAGCAGACGTGCGATCCTTTCCTTCCCCACTGGGATGCCCATGGATTGTCTTACCCTCCTCCTGCTCCAGTGGCTGTGAGAGGTGGCGGGGATGGAAGACAGGAATGTGGAGTCCATCAGGACTCACAGAAGGGCTTGGCTGGACGAGGCCCCTCGGGGGCTGTTGGGTCGGAGTGGGGCAGGGTGGGCACCATGCAGATGAGTGGAGAGTGGTGCACCCGGCCAGGAGCAGACCCTTCCTTCACAGAGAGGCCACCTGGCCAAGGGCTGACGAGCACAGGCTCTGGAGCCAACTGCCATGCTCAAACCCAGACTTTAGCATTTTCAAGCTGTGTGAGCTTGAATGAGCCTCAGGTTCCTCTGCAAAAACGGGAGGTGATGACAGTCCTATCTGGGGGGCTGTGTTGGGGTTAATGCTCTTTATGCTGTAGCAAGCCTCCATCCGTGTCTGGTATAGAGTGAGAGTGCTGTCATTTCAGCCCTCCCCCTCCTCTCCTTCCATGCCACAGTGAGTTCTCGAGTAGCCACTGTGCTCCAGGCACTGTGCTAGGTGCTGGGGACACAAAGACCGACAAGATGGACTTGGTCTCTGCCCGCCCCCCGCAGAGCTTCTAGTGAAGCTTCTTCTAGTGAAGAAGGCTAATCCATTGCTTACACAGATAGCTACATGACACCGGGTAGTCTGGCTGGGGTAGGAGCTACGAAGGAGTCTGGACAGCTGCGAGCATGGAGTCAGGAAAGGCTTCCTGGGGGAAGTGACACTCAGCCAAGCCCTGCAGTGGGTATCATTAGCCCCACCAAGGGGAGCATGTCCCAGCAGAGAAACGACCAAGGACAGAGGCCCTGAGGCAGGAAGGGGTGTGGCCTGCGGGGAAGAGGCAAGAGGGTCAGGGTCAGGGGCCTCCTGGGCAGAGATGAGAAGGAGAACTTGGCTGCCTTCCGAGCTTCTCAGACGTGGCAGGGGCTGTCCTGTGGGAGAGAGAAAGCTCCCTGCTCTGGAGGGATGCAGGCAGGACTGGGCGTCCACCTGCCAGAGGCCACAGAGCTCCCTGCACTGATTCAGAGGCTGTAAGAGGCCACTCGCAGGTCCCTTTGCCCTTAGTGATTACTCCTCTTGAGGCCCCTTTTCCCCTCTGCGACATGGGACAACAGCGGTCCCACCTTGCGTGGGGGTACGAGGACGGAGCCAAGGCCTCTGAGGCTTCCGAGAGCAGTGCTGCAGCCTGGGGCTCTGCCTACTTGACCCTCTTCCTTCCTCTCCTTCCACTGGTGTCACACCTGCAGGCTCTCCCTGCTTCCTCCTGCCCCCTCCACCTTTGTCCCGTGTAGGCATCTCCCCGGGAAGTCCCCTGCAGGTCTCGTCCCATCTTGGTGCCTGCCTCCTGGAGCATCTGAACTGACCCAGCTAGAAATGATGAAGTGTAGGTGGTAGGCTTTTGGTGAATTTCCAATACTGCTGTTTTCTCTGAGGCTGTAACTTGTGTCAGTTGGAACCAGCCACCGTTGAGCCGTCCTGGCCCCTGGTGGAGCGGAGGAAGCATGCGCTTGGAGCCAGGAGGCCCAGATCCACGCATCCTCCTTGAGCCTCAGTTTCCTCTTCTGTGAAAGGAGAGGAAAGCTGACCCGCTCAGATGGCCATACAGGCCTGCTAGTCTCCTTTTACTTGTCAAATCCTGTTCTGTCTTTAAATTCTGTGGCCTCAGGTTTGGGGAGCTGTGAAAAATTTTAAGTAGGGGCTTGGCATAGTTTTTTCCATTGTATTTATTAGTTTTGAGTGTTCATATTGTTATTTCATATTAATATTAATATTATGGAGCCAGACTACTTGGTTCTCTTGTTGGTTCCCCCATCACCAGCTATGTGACCTTGGACAGCTACTTACCCTCTCTGTGCCTCACATTCCTTGTTTGTGATATAAAGATATAAAAGTATGTACCTGGAGAGGATTTGCTGAGTTGACATGTAAGGTGCTTAGAGCAGTGCCTGAGACATGGTAAACAATTTATATATGTTAACTATTACGTTAACCTCACGGTTATTCTTTCCTTTCGAACAACCCTCACCTTGGAAAGCTGGAGGTGGCCTGGTGGAGGTATATCTCTTGGACACCAGTATCCAAAGCGGCCACCGGGAAATTGAGGGCAGGGTGGTCGTCACTGACTTCGAGAACGTGCCCGAGGAGGATGGGACACGCTTCCACAGACAGGTGAGCATGTCCCTCAGGCGGGGGGGCTGCCCCCGTCCCTCATCCCCGACCTGGAGGTGATGCCACCCCCGGAGTGCCACAGCTGCACCCCTGCTGGCCTCCCCAGCTGTCACTGCCCCTGCCCTGTCATCAGTTGTGGGTGGGGACGTCTGTCCGGTCACTCACTGCTATTATTACAGGGTGGATGAGCTTTCTCACTAGGGTCTTGTATTGGTCGAGCAGGCGAACAAGTGCGACAGCCATGGCACCCACTTGGCAGGGGTGGTCAGTGGCCGGGATGCCGGCGTGGCCAAGGGCGCCAGCCTGCGCAGCCTGCGTGTGCTCAACTGCCAAGGGAAGGGCGTGGTGAGCAGCACACTCACAGGTGAGTGATGGCTCCGGATGTGCTGGTCTCTGCATCCAGACCTGGCATGGGACGGGGCTTCAGCCCAGAGAGAACTGACTCCTGACCGAGGAGACCAAGGCAGCCTCTACCCCAGAGGCAGAGTCCCCGAGTGTCAGAGTGGGCAGGGCTCCCAGGGGGCATGAGTGCCGATGGAGAAACTGAGGCCCAGAGAGGGGCAGGGCCCAGCCCAGGCAGGTCCTGCAGCTTTGACCCCTAGTCAGTGGTCTTTCTACAGTTTCACACTGCTCCCCTTTCCAGATCTTTTAAAATAGTTGCGTCTTTTGTCATGTTACTTTAGATTTGGATGTACCCTCGAGGTGATCTAAGCAAACTTTCCCCATCTTCTGCTTAACACCGGGGGACTCACTCCTTCTCATGAATGATTGGAGCCCTGGTTGGGTAGACCTACCTGGTAGAGGAACTGGCAGAAGACTTTTTCCAGACTCTTGCAGGTTTCTCCATCCAGTCACCTCTGGCAAGGTCCAGCTTAGAGCTAGGACCCTGGGAGGCCTGTGGACAGAGAAGAGGGTGGGAATTCTCACTTACTGAGTCCCTCCTGTGGCCAGACCTTGAGCAAAGGACTTTGTACTCCATACCCTGAGGGTATGGAGTGAGCCTGTTAGACAGTTGAGAAAATCAGCCCAGAGAGGGGAGGTGACTTGCCCAGGGTCACACAGCCAGAGCCAGTGACCTCGTTTGGGAAGGTGCTGGCTCTGAGTTTGACCTCCACTGCAAGCGCCCAGACCCCGGTGTCAGACGCTGGCCTCTGAGCTGGCAGAGGCAGCCATAGGCCTTTTTGAAGGGCTGGGAAGGGCTGGTGGTGCCTGCCTTGTGCTTGGTGAGTGAGCTCTGCCCTAATTCTTTGCAGTTTAGTGTACAGGTTTTTGTTTGTTTGTTTAATTAATTTATTTATTTTTGGCTGCATTGGGTCTTCATTGCTGCGCGCGGCCTTTCTCTAGTTGTGGCGAGCGGGGGGCTACTCTTCGTTGCGGCGTGTGGGCTTCTCATTGCGGTGGCTTCTCTTGTTGTGGAGCACGGGCTCTAGGCGTGCGGGCTTCAGTAGTTGTGGCACTTGGGCTCAGTAGTTGCGGCTCGCAGGCTCAGTAGTTGTGGCTCGCAGGCTCTAGAGCACAGGCTCAGTAGTTGTGGCACGTGGGCTTAGTTACTCCGTGGCATATGGGATCTTCCCGGACCAGGGCTTGAACCTGTGTTCCCTGCGTTGGCAGGAGGATTCTTAACCACTGTGCCACCAGGGAAGCCCTAGAGCACAGGTTTTGATGTTCGGTTTTAAAGGCAAGAATCAATAATCCCCTGCCCTATCAGGTGACCCTTCCTTCCTGTCCCACCCCTTTATCCACTGACCTCAGCTCAGCAGGCCAATTTCCAAAGGTCAGTGTGCAGAGGAGGGGAGGCCCGCTTGTGCCCTGAAAGGCCTTCCACAGGCCTGGCGCCCTGGGCTTGGAGGGTTTCCCGGGGAAGAGGTCCCCGTTTTGGGAAAGGCCACTAGCACATTACCTGGAGCAGAGCAGGGGCTCCACGAACAGTAGCTTTCACTTTCGTGGTCACCGCCGGTCTCCTCTGTAAGCAGATTGTTGAGGTAAAGTGTGTCAAGTCCGAGCACAGAAACATACATACAGCAGGTGGTTAATAAGTGGCAGCTGTAATCGTGCTTATTCCTCACCTCCACTCCTAATTCTGCTCTGCCCCTCCTGGTGTGAGGGGCAGCTGTCTCCTCCTAAGAGGAGCCTGGCTGTGGGACCCCAACTCCCACCTCTCCTGCAGCCCTGGGGACCTCCCAGAGGCCCAGATCCCGAAGGTTCTGAGAGGTCAGCCGGCTACACCCCCATCTGACAGAGCAGGAGCCGGAGCCTGAGAGAAGAAGCTGTCAGCTCCGGGTCCCCTGGCACACGAGGGCCAGAGCTGGTGTGAGAACCCAGGTCTCCACTGGGCCTGGGCTCCAGGCTGCACACTCGGCTCTGGGGCGGGAGAGTGCAGCCGGGGTCAAGGCATGACACCCCCCGAAGGGGCAGGGTTATCAAGTCCCACCCCCTCCCAACTCCAGCTCCAGGGCGAGGAGTCTTTTGATCCTTGACACAGTCCGAGCTGCAGTGTCCCCTTTCCCACATGGGAGGGCAGGGTCCCACAGCTGCGAGTGGGCAGTGAGGACTCACTGGAGTGTGTGTGTGTGTGTGTGTGTGTGTGTGTGTGTGTGTGTGTGTCTGTGTGGTGGGGGAGGATTACTGTACACCAGCCCTCAGAGGACGGCAACGAGGCTTGTGAAGGTCAGAGGCAGGGCAAAGGGGGCCCTTCCTGTTCCTCTGAGAATCTGACTTATCCTCTTGGTGCCTCAGTTTCCTGGAAAGGGAAAATAATAGTAAGGTTACTGTGGGGATTATGTAAATTCCCATAGTCAGGCACTTAGAAGGAGCCTGGTGCATATAAGTGCTCGGGAGTTGGCTGGTTTTATAAGTGCTGCTGTTGTTAACATGCTTCCCATGTGTATTAGTCAGCGTTGTCCAGAGACACAGAACCAACAGGATGTGTGTGTATATTTATATTTAGAAATACATACATATACCACATAGTGGGTGATTTATCTTAAGGAATTGGCTCATATATTGTGGGGCTGGCTGAAATCTGCAGGGCAGGCTGGCAGGCTGGAAATTCTGGCAGGAGTTGACGCCACAGTCTAGAGTCTGAAGGCAGTGTGCACACAGATTTCCTTCCTTCTTGGGGAACCTCCATCTTTTCTCTCAAGGCCTTCAACTGATTGGACGAGGCCCACCCCCATTATGGAGGGTAATCTGCTTTACTCAAAGTACTGATGTAAACACTAATCACATCCACAAAGTACTTTCACAGCAACACTTAGACCTATGTCTGAGCAAACACCCGTAGCCTCACCAAGTCGACAGGTAAAATTAACCCTCACGGGGGCCTCGGGGGCGGGCGTGCGGAGGGGGAGCGTGCCTCCTCATGGGTGACCTTGGCTTTGTCCTCTCAGGCCTGGAGTTTATTCGGAAAAGCCAGCTGGCCCAGCCGGCGGGGCGGTTGGTAGTGCTGCTGCCCCTGGCGGGTGGGTACAGCCCGGCCCTCAACGCCGCCTGCCAGCACCTGGCCGGGACGGGGGCTGTGCTGGTGGCCGCTGCCGGCAACTTCAGGGATGATGCCTGTCTCTATTCCCCGGCCTCAGCTCCCGAGGTGGGTGCTCCTGAAGGGAGGGGAAGGTGGCAGGTGGGCCCCTGGGGGCTTCATGGGGTGTGCTCCTGAACTGGCCTGACTTTGGAAGGACGTGTCAGAGACTGCCAGGGCCGAGCCTGGGCAGAGGAGGGGCTTGAAGCTCCACCATCCCAGTCTGTGAACAGCACCAGCCTCAACTCTCCCCTCCCCCAGTGCAGCTCCAACTCCACGCCCTGGCCCCTCTCCCTCCGAATGTCTGTCTCGTGACTCCCCCGGCCCCTTCTCCCCAATCCCATCACCTCCGTCCATCTGCTGTCCCTGGGCTGACACCATAGCTCCCTCCGCTTTCTCCCGGCCTCCCTTTGCTTCCTCTCCCAGTCCACTCGGTAAGGGCCCAGGGGCTTTGCCCGTGTCACTCTGCTGCCAGAATCCCAGGGCCTCCCCACTGTCCACCTCCCCGAAGGCCCCCTGAGGCCCTGCATTGAGGGTCCAGGTGTGTCCCAGGGGAGCTACATGAGCACAGAGATGACGCTTCTCAGCTTGAGAGGTTGACCCAGTGGGTCCAACACACGTCCATTCCTCTGACTAACGTGCAAGGGCACCTACTGGCGGTGTGGGCCCTGGGGGGACTAAAGGGAAGGAATCTCGTCCCACTTCAAAGACATCATAATCTGGGGGTGTGTGTTGGGGTCAGGGGGCAGGTGGGGGGCACACATGTGAGCCTGACAGTGATGGATAACCTTCCCCGGCTGCCGAATTTAAAATCGCATAAAGCAGACAAAACCCAGCAGGTCTTTTCCACCTTGCCGGCTCTGCTTTTCTCCTTAGCACTTATAACCACCTAATGTGTTGCATTGTTTACTGTTTGTTTACTGTCTGGGTCCCTCCCTAGAATGGAAGCACCTCGGGGACTTCGGGAATGGTGCCTGGCATGTGGTAGGGACAGAGGGCAGCACCAGGGCCGGGTGGGGCAGAGAGTGCCAGAGTTCTGCCCGGAGAGTCAGATTTCCCTCAGGAGGGGATATTTGAATGGGCCAAACAGGTATATAGGAGTTGGCCAGCCCAGTTGGCAAGGTCTCAGTCTCCCTACATCCTCTCCTTGGCTCCCCTCTCTGCCATCCACTCCCTCACCTCTCCAGGTCATTACTGTTGGGGCCACCAATGCCCAGGACCAGCCGGTGACCCTGGGGGTCCTGGGGACCAACTTTGGCCGCTGCGTGGACCTCTTTGCCCCAGGGGACGACATCATTGGTGCCTCCAGTGACTGCAGCACCTGCTTCACATCACAGAGTGGGACGTCACAGGCTGCCGCCCATGTGGCTGGTGAGTAGCTGCCCCACCGCCTCAGCCATCACGATTCTGACAGCCCCTTTGGCAGGCGGGGTCTGCGCCAGGACCACGTGTGCCAGGCTCTGTGCTGGGTATGGGGGAGTAAAGATGAGTCAGGCTGATGGTGCCCTCAAGGACGCTCCGTCTGATGGGGGAGGCAGGTGCACAAACGGAGTAGCCAGGGCTGTGTGGAAGGGAGAGGTGCCTGACCAGGCTAAAGGTCAGGGAAAGCTTCCTGGAGGAGGGATGTTTCATCTGGGGTTTGGTGAATGAATAAGAGTTTACCTGGCAAACAAAACAGCAATTGCCAAGGCTCGGAGGTGCCAGAGCAGGATGTAAGTCTTACTCTGGCCGTCTTTTAGCACGGGACTGTAGGTGGTTTAACTTCTAAAGAACAGCTTGGTGTGTCTGTGTGTGTGTGGGCGCTCATGTGTGCACCAGGAGAGGAGTCCCAGGTCGGGAAGGAGGGCCAGGCCACCACCATCTCTCACCGCCTGCCCCACGACCAGGCATTGTGGCTAGGATGCTGACTGCTGAGCCGGAGCTCACCCTGGCTGAGCTGAGGCAGAGGCTGATCCGTTTCTCTGCCAAAGACGTGATCAATGAGGCCTGGTTCCCCGAGGACCAGCGGGTGCTGACCCCCAACCTGGTGGCTACACTACCCCCCAGCACCTATGGAGCAGGTCAGCAGGATGGCAGGGCGGGCAGAATCCAGACTGGGGCTTGGGAGGTCTCAGGGCATCTGTGTGGCCTGGGCAATCTTGTCCCTCCCTCATCTGTGGAGGGAGGATTCGGCCACCGGCTCCTAGACACTGGGGGAGATTGAGTCGGATGGGCTCCGAAAGGGCTTTGCAAGGGCTTTCATGACCTGTTTTAATGGGAAAATGGATCACATTCTTTAAGGCCCATCTCCCCCCACCAGGAGCCAAAGATCTGGAGCCCTCTGTGAGCAGAGCCCTGACGGAGGCTCCCTCCCCAGCCACCCCTCCTCACCCCAGGGCCTCGTTGCAGGTGGGCGGCTGTTCTGCAGGACCGTGTGGTCGGCGCACTCGGGGCCCACGCGGATGGCCACGGCCGAGGCCCGCTGCGCCGCCCCCGAGGAGCTGCTGGGCTGCTCTAGCTTCTCCAGGAGCGGGAAGCGGCGGGGCGAGCGCATTGAGGTGACCTGTACCCTCACGTCGGAGCGTGAAGTGGGGTTCTCGCTTCCAGGCCCAGATCTGCCTGGGCCCCTTCCTCCTCTGAACTCCAGAGCCCATCTGCTAGTTAAAGCCAAATGGGGCATATCTCAGTCACGCGGTTTGGGTGCTGCAGGAGGGAGGCACACTGAGGGTTCCCGGGAGACTCTGCAGGATGAGACTGGATGGATTCCCGTGCCCGCCTCCTGGGAGGGGAGGGCCGAGTGTGTGCCAGGGATTCACTGCCTCGGGGGAGGGGAGGGCCAGACGTGTGCCAGGGATTCGCTGCCTCTGGACGCAGTGGTCTCCAGGGCCTTTTTCACTCGGATGTTCCACGGTTCTGGCAGTTGAGAAATCTTCTCAAAGCAGCAAAAGAGGGGACTTGATGGGAAGGCTGCAGAGCCTGGCAGAGATGCCATCTGGCTGCAGTGTTTTGGTGGAAGGGCAGTGCCTAGGCCAGGAGGACAAGGGGCGGGCAGGCATTTCTGTCTGGGAGCCGGTGCCTGGGAGTGTGCTTGACTGTGCACCCTCCTGCATGTGAGTGCACGTGGGAGAGGCTGAGAGTGGGTCAGGGCTGAGCAGGCCAGGTCCTTGCTCTGCTCTGGGGTCTTAGATTTCCCTGTATCTGCATTTTGAAGTCACTCGCAGTATCCAGAAGAACTTTATAACACTCAGAACCGCCCATCTGCGGAACCGTCCACCTTGGGTGGAAGTGAGCTCCTTGTCCTCAGGGGCTGGCTGGCCCCTCGTGAGGCCATTGGAGACATTTCTAGGGGCTGGGACCAGGCGCCCGAGTCAGCTCCTTCCAGTCCCCCTCATCCTGTGTTTAGAAGCCTTTTCTAAAGCAGGTTCCCGTTTCTGTCTTTGGCTCTCAGGCCCGAGGGGGCAGGCGCGTCTGCCTGGCCCACAACGCGTTTGGGGGTGAGGGTGTCTACGCCGTTGCCAGGTGCTGCCTGCTGCCCCGGGCCAACTGCCGTGTCCACATGGCTCCGCCAGCTGGGGCCGGAGTGCAGACCCAGGCCCGCTGCCCCCAGCGGGGCCACGTCCTCACAGGTAGGCGGCTGGGCCCACCCCGGGGTGAGTGTCTCTGGCTCCTGGTGCACCTGCCCGCACCCGGCTGGCCCCACGTTGGAGCCCGATGGCCTGGTGTGAAGGCCAGTGCTACCCTTTCCATCCCTGTGACCCTGGGCAGGCACCTCATCTGTCTCCGTCTCAGCCTTCTCCTCCCTAAGAGGGGCGGCGGCAGTTCCTGCTTCACTGGTTTGCTATGAAAAGAGTGACGCCTAGAGCACCAGGCCTGGGGCATCGCAGGCCTTTCCCCACAGGCAGTGCATTGAATGAGGGGCAGTTTAGGGAGTGGCTCTGAAAGTGGAGCTGACCTTGGTTTAAATCTGGCTCTGCCAGTCGTCAGCTGTGTGACCTATGCAAGTTACTTAACTTCTCTGTGCCTCAGGTGCCTCAGCAATAGAATGAGGATGATGGGTGCTAAGCATTTAGCTTGGTGCTAGGACAACATAAGTGCTAGCTATCCTGGTTATCATCCATTGCTTTAGAATCCATTCTCTGATATAGGTAACTGTGGATGGGCCACCTTGTGTCAAAAACATGCCCTGGGTAGGTAGCAGGAAGTCGCAGATGGGGACCTTGTGGGGGATCCAGGGATGGTGCCCCTCAAATCGGGAGGGGGCTGAGCTGTCCTGCTTGGAGGGTGCATGGGATGTCCTGGGGAGCGTCTGGGGAGAGGGCAGGTAGCGGGCCTGGAATAACTGGCTCAGGAGTTGATTCTTCATCGAGTATGTACTGGGGAGCCACTGAAGTTTGAGGAGGGTGACAAGGGCGAGTCACGAGTTAGGAGCTGGCTCTAGGAGGAGCAGCTGGTGATGGCTTTGCAGGGGAAAGATGAGCCCAGTCAGGTGGAGAGGCTGGGACAGGTCCAGCAGGCCACCGGCCATCTTATTGGGGTCCTGGCTTGGTGGGAAGTCCACCGTGTTCTGATGGCTGTCCACTTTGGGAACGCCCAGCAGATGAACTCCAGGGCACGTGCCAGTTCGAAGACATCGGAGTCATAGAACCCACTTAGACCTATGAAGCACATCCCAAAGAATCCCACTTTACAGCGAAGGGAACTGCACCCTGACATGCTAAGTGACTTCCCCAAGGCCATGCAGCTAACACACGGGCATTCCAGTGACCATGACCCTAACACATGCAGAGCCCTTGCCCGGTGCCAGACGCTGTTGCTGGGCTCCTCGTGCATGTCCTCACTTCACCCTTGCAGCCTCCCTTTTCATTTTACAGAGGGAAACTGAGGCTTGCTATAGCCTAGGAACACTCTCTGAGGTCTCGTAGCCAGGGGGTGTGCCTGACTCCCAAGCTCTGGAGGGAGGCCCATGTCTCCCAGAGAGACATCAAGCTCACCCGTGAACTTCTGCCTGGGTGGCTGGGTTATGGGGAGGAATACCATTTCCTGGTCCAGCATCTCAGGCCTTGGGGCCCCCTCCCCATGTCGGGGTGGAGAGGAGATGATGTTTTCCCTGAGACACTGAGGCCCAGAGAGGTTGTATGGCTTTCCTAAGGACACACAGCAGGCCAGCAGCAAGGTTGAGCTGAGAACCCAAGAGTCCTGTCGCTCAGGCTAGTAGTGCCTTTCTCCTGCCAAGACTTTGTTTCTGGGTTTCCCAGCTCCAGACTCAGACCCTAAAAAGATGGAGACTGAATGGGGTGGGGAGGAGAGACAGAGGGTCCCTTAGCATCCAGGTGTTTGAGCCGGCCCTCCTCTTCCCCAGGCTGCAGCTCCCACTGGGAGGTGGAGGACCTTGACACCCCCAAGCGGCCTGTGCTGAGGCCACGGGGTCAGCCTGACCAGTGTGTGGGCCACAAGGAGGCCAGCATCCACGCTTCCTGCTGTCACGCGCCGGGTCTGGAGTGCAAAGTCAGGGAGCACGGGATCCCGGGCCCTGCAGAGAAGGTGAAGGGGCTCTGGGGGTCGGGATGGGAGCCGGATGCCGCGTGGGGTGGCACGTGTCCATCCTGTGCAGCTTTTCTGTGTCAGTGTTTGTGTCACCACCATACCCTCACATATCTGGGGAGTAGGCTTGTGGGGTGGGTGCTGTCAGCAGCTTTTGCAGCTGTGTGGACAGCACCTGTGTGTGTGTGTGTGTGTGTGTGTGTGTGTGTGTGTGTGTGTGTGTGTGTCGCTGGGCCAGTTTTTGCTTTTGTCCAGCTTAGTGAGATTTGCTGTTGGGGCATGCTTCCCCCGCTTCGGAAGAATATGTGTAAATATGGCATAAGAAAAGCAGTCCACACACATTCACTGATTAATCCACTTAACACATCTGCTGGGAGGATGACTCAGCCATGACCCAGAGGACGGGACACCTGAGCTGAGCGCTGCAGTTGGAGGGGTGGCTAGTGGGGCCGGCGAGGTGAGGAAGGGCTTGCAGAGAGGGGAGGCACGCTGGGGGACTGGGGCGTGAGAGGCCCTCAGAAACTGCCAGTGCAGACCGCAACCTCCCTACGGCTTCTCTATAAGTGTCCTTTTAAAAGCCACAGGGAGCTTCTTAAAAGGAAGCCCCGGGGAGTCCACTCTCCTGCCTCAGAAGAGGTTTTTAAGAGCAAGTCTGTGGTGATTGTGGTCTGGATGCTGCATTTCTCGAGGGCAAGGGCTGTCTCAGGTCCACTTGCTCAGCATGTGTTGAGGCCTCTGGCATTCCAGGCACCATTCCCGGCGGTGGAGATACAAACCTGACAAGTTCTCCTGGGGCGTCTTTTCTAGTGGGATGACAGTAAACGAATGAGTAATATTACAGCATACTTAGAAGATGCTGTGGAGAAAAGTAAGGCAGGGAAGAGAATGGGGAGGGGGAGTTCAGGAGAGGCCTCACTAAGAAGGTGGGGGACATGACAGGGAACAGTGTTCCAGGCAGAGGGAACAGCCGCGGCAAAGGCGCACCAGGAACAGCCAGAGGGCCAGTGAGGTGGGAACCGAGTTGGGGGGGAACCAGAGACAGGGTTCAGGTGGGGCCTGAGGGCCACAGGAAGGACTTTGGTGTTTGCTCGAGTGAGCTGGGAGCCACTCAGGATTCTGAGCCTGGGGTGGGGGGAGGGGAACGGGTATCTGACCTGGGTGTGAGCGGGTTCGTTCTGGCCGCTGCGCCATGAAGCCTGCAGGGAAGGGGGCAGAAGCAGGGAGGCCTGCTATAGGCAGGTGGACAGCTACGGTGACTGTCCAGGCCCGGGGGGCGGAGGCTCAGCCAGGGCAGGAGCGTGGAGGATGCTAGGGCCTGAAGGAGGAGCCCACAGACCTGAGGGACTGGACGTGGTGGGAGCAGCGGAGGGGCATCCCAGGCTTGGCTTTGCCGCTGGCCAGGATGGGAAGCGCTGTGGGAAGCATGGTGTCGGGGGAAGATGAGGAGTCCGTGTCGGCATGGCAGACATTGGCCTGTGCCCTCCCGGCCTGGCTCACAGTGTGCCGGGCCATACGTGCGCTCTCCTTCGTCCCCTGGCCCTGGCAGGTCACCGTGGCCTGCGAGGGAGGCTGGACGCTGACCGGCTGCGGGACCCTCCCCGGAGCCTGCCCCACCCTGGGGGCCTACGCGGTGGACAACACGTGTGTGGTGAGGGGCCGGGACATCGGAGCAGGAGGCAGGACGGGCGAGGAGGCCGCCGTGGCCGTCGCCATCTGCTGCCGGAGCCGGCCCTCAGGGGAGCAGGCCTCCCAGGAGGCCCAGTGACCGCCCTGCCCAGGACGCATGCATGGGGAAGGGGCCAGGGCCTGGGGGCCGTGGTCTCGGGCCTCGGCTGAGCTTTGAAGTGGTTCCTCCTTCCCCCTTCTTCAGCCTGGACCCCAGGGAAGAGGATACCTCTTGCTTCTGGAGCTCTCGCGCTGGCACTCGGGGTTTGCCGGCTCCCCACCTGGGAGAACCCCAGCTCTCGGCCTGGATCACCCCTTCCCAGGCCTGAACTGCATGGGAGGCTGAGTGAGTAGGGCTGCAGGTGCCGGGCAGCCCCTCCCTCGCTGTGGGCCTGGGTCCACATGCCACCGTTAACGCTGGTCAGGCTGTGCTCAGCTTCCTGCCAGCCGCTCCCAAGATGCCAACACTGTGGGTAGAATTACTTTTATTGAGCAGTCAGTCAGTCCTCAGGCCTCCATGCAGGAGGTGGTCATCCTCCTGTGGGTAGGCAGGGAGGCGCTTGAGGGCTGGAAGGGGCCAAATATTGGTCAGGGGAAGTGAAAGGTGGAGATGGCCCCTCACCTCCTGCCCTCTTTAGGGGACGCCCCGTTGGGCTCCCGAATTAGTGGAGGATCAGTTTTCCATGCCTCTGGGGGTGCAGGGTGGCACTGACGAGGGGTGACGCTCCCCCAGATGTGGTCAACGTTTCAAAGTGTCCAAAGGGCTTCTCCACCCACCTTCTCACAGAGTTTCAGAGTAGCCCTGGGGCAAAGGCAGGGCCTATATTCATACCCATTGGATAGATGAGGATGTTGAGGCCCGAAGCATGAGCCCAGGGTCAGCTGCCAAGATGCCTTGGTTCAAGTCCTTGCTCTTTAGAGAGATCTCCATCAGTTCGGTGATCTCCACGGCCCCTCTCAGTCCTGCTGTTAACACTCACCTCCCGAAGACAGCTTGTTGACAAAATTCCTAGCTCTTGTACCCACCAGCGGCATGACGGATGCAGCCAGATGTGTCCCAGGTGATCACGGGGCCGTGCCTTTGTTTCTCCCAGCTGCCCTCACCTGGCCTGGTCCCGGCTTTGCAGTCCACCTGGCATCAGCCTGCAGGGGGACATCACCCCAGGGCTGACTCTTCAGTTCCCAGTGGAGGGCCATGTGCTCCATCCACCCTCTCACCCAGTCCTGGCACCTATCCTGCACAGTACACACTGTCATCCCCACTTCAGGAGGAAACTGGGAAGCAGGGATGGGGGGTGGGTGCCCGCCATTCACACAGACAAGAAGTGAGGTGGTGCCAGGGTATAAACCCAGATTTGTCCCTAAAGCCAAGGCTCTTTTTACTGCACCAGGTTGGGCCCCCCACCTCTATAATAACAGAGGCTCATCAGGGAACACAGACCTGGGGTAGCCCTGTGAGCAAGGACAGAAAACTGGGCAAAAGGCACTGGCCGATTCACGGGGACCTGAGTGGAGAGGCCTTTGGAGGGATGCAGGGATGGAGGGGGAAGGGGAGAAGGGGGAGGTGCAACTCTCCCTCCTTGAGCTCCCCTACCCCCAGCCCCACCTAAGCAAACAAACACGCATTTATCTTTTTGGTCTGTTTGTCAACAACTCTCTGTTGCCTTTTTACAGCAAGCAGCTTTTCTAGATCTCTGTTTTGCTTTTGTAACTTGAAGATATTTATTCTGGGTTTTGTAGCATTTTTATTATACAGTGACTTTTTAAAATAAAAACTTGTCATGACTCTTGCCTGAATTTGACCGTCTAGGATGAGGCCTTGCTTATACCACATGCCTGATAACAGTCTGTGGGGTGGTTGAGTAAATCAAGCCTTTGAGGAGAGTCTGTATTTTGAGTACAGGTACTTGAGTACTTGTGCCCGTCCTGGGATAAAATCAGCGTCTTCCTCTCGCTTCCGAGTCCCCCCAGCAACCAGGGCTCCCCCTCCTTGGCAACTTCTGCCCCACAATGTTCTAGACGCGTGGGGTGCCCGTGTCCTTTCCATTCTCCTCTCCCAGCACCTGGCACAGGGCCTGGTGCCGAGTCAGTTTATGGTATACGTTAATTATACGAGTGGCTGAGGCTTCTGTAGTGAGTATTATGTCCATGGTCATTTTTCATGATTTGAAATTAACAACAGCCTCAGAACTTTCCACCTGGCCAAGTATAATCATCCCATGCAATGCGCCCCCACCCCCCGGCCCCCAGCCCCACTCTGAGGCTGGCAAGCGTAGCTGTCTTAAACAAGGCCTAGCTCTCAACAGCCCACGTTATAAGTGATCAGGGAATCGGCCTGCAAAAGCAAAAATCTTCTCAAACTCTATTTGCTGACAATTTAGTGTCATGGAAAGTGTTCAAGAGCTGCCAGCTGCTAAGGGCCTGACTGCCAGTGGGCGTTTGTGTGTGCCCGCTGGCACCCTGCCTGCTGGGCACGCTGGACACCCCTCACCCACCACCTAAGAGTCAGGGGTCAGTTCCTTAGCTGTCCACACCCGGATGGCTCCAAGATCTGAGAAAAGGGAACGACTGTTCTTGCAGAGGTTGGCAGCTGGTCACCAGGAGTTGGGGAGGAATGGGTGTGGACAGCAGAAGAAAGGTCTGGAGCAGCAAACACCCCAGGAGAGGGGAACCATGTGGGCAAACGCAGGACATTAGGGGTGAGGCTGAGACCTGCGGGGTCCAGCAAGAAATCCAGCTTGACCAGGGACGTGATTTATGCTGGGGACCACTGGGAGACCTGAAAGCTATGGGGGAGATGTCCACAGGCCACTGGTCTGAGTTTAGCACATCCTTATCCGGCTTTGCAAATGAATCCTGAAATGGTCAGGGTATCCAGAGGAGGAAACAGTAAAAGGCTTAGAAAAAGACCCACTGCCCTTCATTATTAAAGAGTGGACCTTATTCACACCGTCAGTGCAAAGTACAAAGAGGAATCAGCACCATTTCCCACCAGGTCACTGGCCCCTGGCACCCCTTCCCCCAACCATAGCCATTTTCTGATATACACAGAAAAATGTCAGTGAACCCCCAACTGTTTTTGAAAAATTTATTTTATACCCTCAGAAGCTAAGAACTGCCACTCAGTGAACCAAATTTAGAATTAAGTTTCTTCCCTAGTTTATCTACTTCCTTTTGAAATTTTATAAACAAGTTTTGTACACAAGAGGTAGCAGAGGAAAATTCCAGTCTGCTCGTTCCAAGCTCAAAAGGTAACGGCACACACCTCGATGTTAGCAGGGAGTGTGGAGCAAGACAGGGTGAGTCTGGTGACACGTGCTCTAGGCCCACGTTTGTTCTGTCAGGGCCGTGCGTGGGCTCCAGGGGAAGTCACGGGCCAGGTGCCCTTTGGAAGGCTCATTTGCGTTCTCTCCCAGGATGCCTCTAAGGGGCTGACTCGGCCATCCTAAGAAGGGCCTCACGAAGGGAGCTTCTCGAGAGCACATGGCATTGAGTTTAGTTGTGCAATTCCTACTCGATTTGCAGACCATTTTGAAAGATTTATAAAAACATCTTCAACCAAAAAAACTGGCAGTAAAAATGACCCTTCTTCCAAAGTAAGCCTGTCGTAATTGTCACTTTGTTGTATGACATTAAAAAAAAGTCATCAGCAGGTTCGTAGACTGCAGCCATTGGAAATCAAGGTTACTGGCGAAGTGAAAGTGATGTTCCTTGCAGCAACAATGTGAGCAAACCAACCAGGGCACCTAATATCAGTGACAGGTGATCCTGGTCCTGATGAACATGACTGTGAGGGAGCAGGTGCTGGAGGCTGTGGAAGGCATTGTTTCCACAGGAAAGAAGGGACAGAGGTGGCAATTTCACTCCGGAATCTGGCCTCCCGAGAGCGCAGCGGCCAGGGTGGTATCATCATGCTTTATCGCGGCTGGCATTTCAGCGTCACGCCCTGTGGGGTTGCTCTGTGAGGATGGGGATGGAGGGGACGGCTGGGGAGATAGTAGGACATGGGGTATTCATGTGCTCAGAATCCATTTTGAAACATCACACTTAAATTTGCAAGAACATCAGAACCACAGAAAATCTGCCGGCTGCCTCTGACCCTTTCTCTGGGGTGCAGTTCTGCTCTTAGGTGTCGGCCCTCCACCTACTCAGTGTCTTTTGACAGAAGCCACCACCAGTCTGTCACGCAATCACAAACTGCAGCCTGGCTGCACCGTAACTTCAACCTTCGACCGTGAAATGACAGGGCCTGCAGCGCGCGGTGGGAGCAGCTGTCTGTCCTGTCACGGGTCCACTGAGCCTCTCTGACTCTGCAGATCTACGACTGGGGCCACTCGGCTCTTCCTGAGGCTCCCCTAGTCCTGTGCGTGGTGAGCAGAGGACAAGGCAGGGCACACAACTGAAGGCAAACAGGGTTGAAAATGTGTGTCGTGACTCAAAACCCAAAACATACAAAATATATGAAATATGTTGGCATCCCCCCTCCCCTCCAGAAAAAGGGGGAGCTGGCATCTAACCTGAAATGAGTGCATGGTACAAGACTTGGGAAACACAACAAAATGGATGGTTATTCAGTTGCTTACTAGTTATTTCTTGTCCCCATCTTTTTAGTGTCAATTAGTCATGCTGAGGAGAAACTAAGTCTCAAATTCCTTCTCTGCATTAAAATGTCTAGAAACTCACAAAGCAGTGTCTTTCAACTCAAATATTTAAACTTCATATACAACCAGTACCAAGGGTTTCAGTAATTATTTTTCAGCAAAAGCAAATGATTGCAGGTCACATGACTTAAGACTACAGTTTATTCAATATGTCTCCAAGCATTAAAAAGATGATTTTATGAAGTCAAGCTCAATAAAATTATATCTTAAAGTGCTTTTTATTTTGCTCTTTTTAAAATTTATTTTGGGAACAACTCGCAACTTCTTCAGTAACTGATGTCAAAGAACGCACCCTGTACTTCTGCAGAACACAGCATTTTTTTTTTATTGCTCTTTCAATCTCAATTATATCAGAAAAATACCTTAAAGAGCTTAATTTCCCAATTTTTGATCCTGGTAACATTTCATCAAGATCCAAGTTTATGCGCAGAGCTCTCATCCAGACCCACCTGAAATTCTATACAAATTGGGAGACATATTAAATACAAAGGTCTGTGTAAACTGAATTCTTTAACTACTATTTTACAGTGAAAAGGAATTTTTATCACATATCTTTACATCATTTTAAATTGGATATTCCTATTCATTGTTACTGCAAGATTAAAAATTTGCCTGCACTCATCTAAAGGCAGCTTGCTTTTTTTTTTTTTTTTTTAAATATAAAAACCAAAGGAATTTCTTTTGTAGCATCATAGAGAAAGCAACAGCTTTATCCTCACTCACTCTTGCTATGTTCATGTAACAAAACAGTCTGCCACCGGGTTTATTTCCAAAAATCTCCACAAAAGTGTCAATCCACATATGGGCTGTGCCCCGGGTCAGCGGATCCACAGGCCGGAGTTCTCCCGCTGCCAAACAGCCCCCAGGACTTCCCCGGGGGCTGAAGAGTGCTTTCCTTAAACACGTGCTCCTCCCGTCACGGCAGGCTCTCCCGGTCCGGCCTCCAGGCTCTTCTAAAGGGTTCAAGGATGAGATTCTGATTTCAAAAGGTCCTGAGCATCCAGTAACCGTGACGTGACTTCTCCTCATGTGCTGGGCACGTCCCCTAGGGATCGACATCGTCCAGGTCACTTCTTAACTCGCTGATCATCATGGGTGATTCAGAACCCTTTGGGAAAGGAAAAGAAGTTAAATACATACAGAGTTAAGTTAGAGAAAAAAGTTTTTCTCTGCCAACGGACTTGTGTTCTGCAGTTTAAACATGTCCTCATTTAACTACTTAATGTTTATCAAAGGGCAACAAAATGTAACAAGTGTAACACCTTATATTTGATAATTCCTGATTATGCAAAACTTTCATTTCTGTGTTCTCATTTAGTCACAGAAACAACCTAGTGACTTGCCTGCAGTCACAATGTGGCCTTGGGTTAAATCAAATCACTATGCTGAGTCGCAGTTTCCTTCTGTGAAATCAGGGTAACAGCGACCTCACAAGGTTGTTACGAGGATCCGAAAGATTTAGAAACAAACAAAACAGCACACAGAACATCAGCAAGATTCATTTAATGAGGCCTCTGTGCCATGCACTGTGATGGAGCTACAGAGATGGCTTTACAGAAGGTTACAGACCAGAGGGGAGACACGAGACACATCATTACATTTAAACCTGCTGCATTATTTTGCATAGTAGGTGTTCAATAAATATTGCATTCCTTTTTCTACTGTAGCGATTAGTATTAAAAATACTTAAAAAATAAGCTTACAATTACTCTTTGACTCCCCTGACAAACAGATTTCAATAGTATGAGGCCCTTCTTTTCAAGGGTCTGTGTTTCCAGGAAGGCTGGTGAGAGCAGGAGGAGGAAGGGGTGATTCTTCATAACCCAGCAGAACAAGGTACAATCTGGAAGGACCACATCTGCAGCCTGGCTTTATCAGGACGCTCTCCAAGCTCAACAGAACAGCCAGCAGAGACTGAGGCCAAAGCCTGGCTTAATTTCACGGTGCAGCACTGTTCTGCTTTCTAAGCACACAGTGAGTGAGTCCTGAGCAGAGACTACTAGAGGGTGGAGCTGGTGTCTCCCTTCTCTCTTGATTATGGAGATTCTCTTTGGAGAAGCTCAGAGCAGGCGCTGCCCTTTCGCACAGGACATGCCCTACTGTACCTGCTGTAAGTGCCTCTCTCCGTTTTCATTCGCAGGACTGCTCTCCGACCCGTTACTGCTTCCCGACTGCTCCTTCTCATTCAGGAGAGCTGTGGCATATGCTAATGTGTCCTGCCGGAGATTGAAACACAAGAAAAAGTGAGGGGGTGTGCAGTGGCAGCAGCATCACTGAGGAAGACTACCCTTCACTTGACCTTTGGAGGTGGTGCCTTCACATCAACCTCTGTGGCAGTGGGGGCCAGACTGACCGACCCTCATTGCTTTTCTTCCAGGCAAGTAACTCTCAAACTGTACACCAACTTGCTGTCTTTTCATAGAAAATCAATTGTTTCTTCCATCCTTACTCATTTTTAACCTATACCTCTTTTCTGAGGCTGCAGTTTCTGAGAAACATACTAAAAATCCTACCTTAGGGATTTCAAGCCACACAAAACCAAAAGACAACTCTCACCTGAGCTGAAATTGTTCGCTGAAAGGTTTTTCCAGTTGATGTTTCATTAGAGACATTACTCTGTGGTGTCCAGTAATGTTCTGACATCTGAGACAGAAAGTCAAAAATGCCATCAGAGGACTTCCCGGGTGGTCCAGTGGTTAAGAATCCGCCTTCCACTGTAGGGGACGCAGGTTTGATCCCTGGTTGGGGAACTAAGATCTCATATGCCACAGGGCAACTAAGCCTGTGTGCCGCAACTAGAGAGGCTGCGTGCTGCAAACTACAGAGCCCACGCGCCACAACTAGAGAGAAGCCTGCATGCCGCAACTAAGACCCCACGTGCCGCAACTAAGACCCGACGTAGCCAAAAACATAAATAAATAAAATAAATATTTAAAAAAATGTCATCAGAGATGACAAATAAGCCCATGTGAGCCCACGATTTCTACCACTAGATATTACAGTATAAAAAGCATCTAGGGACTTTCCCGGTGGTCCAGTGGTTAAGACTTCATGCTCCCAATGCAGGGGGCCCAAGTTCCATCCCTGGTCAGGGAACTAGATCCCGCATGCCGCATCTAAGAGCCCGCATGCCGCAACTAAAGATCCCGCATGTGGCAATGAAGATCCCACGTGCTGCAACTAAGACCTGGTGCAGCCGAATAGATAAATAAAATGAAAATAAAAAGCATCTAAAATAGCATATAAATTGACCCAGACTTTCTGTCACATCAGGAGATCCTTTCTTAGAAGATTCCACTTCCATTCTCAAGAGCTCACTAAAATATCAATATTATCTCTTATATAATCATCCTTACCTTTTTACCCATAAAATTAAAACACATGTATTAAGATACAAATTAAATGCATAAAGATAGGTATCAACTGTACTAAAAAAAAGTCTGAACTCTGAAAATATTTTGAGGACAATCTCCAAATTAAGTTTGAGATTTTTCCTGATAAGATATGCTGCTATTGATTCTTATGTTATAGCCAGAAAAGTTAAAAACTCAATTACCTTCTTCTGCAGCCACTGTACAGCCCAACTCCAGTGATGGGAGTTCTCCTTGAAGTATTCTTTAGCAGCAGGACACCTGGTGATTGGAGGAAATTTTTATTAGCCAAATGCCTTCTCTGCAAATATACTTCTTATATATATAGTACTTTAAAATTTGGAAACACAAGTGCTACTTTCATTAAAGTTCAGTTGTCTTTACATTAAATGTGTACTTTTTTTGGTTTAGACACATTCACATGTTTAAACTTCAAAGGGCAGTAAAAGATAAATATGTGGTGAAAAGTTTCTTATCTACCTCTAACTCACCCACTTCATTCTATTAAAATTCCAAGTTGGAAAATGAAAAATAAAAATACCCACAACAAATTACACTTAATAAATAACGTATTTATTTATTTATTTAAATTAAAGTATAGTTGATTTACAATGTTGTGTTAGTCTCTGGTGTACAGCCAAGTGATTCAGTTATGAATATATCTTTTCAGATTCTTTTCCATTGTTAGGTTATTTCAAGATGTTGTATATAGTTCCCTGTGCTATACAGTAGGACCTTGTTGTTTATCTATTTTGTATATAGTAGCGTGTATCTGCTAATCCCAAACTCCTAATTTATCCCTCCCCCACCTCCTTTCTCCTTTGGTAACCATAAGCTTGTTTTCTACGTCTCTGAGTCTGTTTTTTCTATAAATAAGTTCACTTGTATCATATTTTAGATTCCATATCTAAGTGATATGATATTTGTCTTTCTCTGTCTGACTTACTTCACTTAGTATGGTAATCTCTAAGTCCATCCATGTTGCTGCAAAGGGCATTTCAATCTTTTTTATGGTTGAGTAGTATTCCATGTATATATATACACCACATCTTTATCCATTCCTCTGTCGACGGACATTTAGGTTGCTTCTATGTCTTGGCTATTGTAAACAGTGTTGCCATGAACATTGGGGTGCATGTATCTTTTCAAATTAGAGGTTTTCTCCAGATGTATGCCCAGGAGCGAGATTGCTGGATCATATGGTAACTCTGTTTTTAGTTTTTTGAGGAACCTCCATACTGTTTTCCATAGTGGCTGTACCAATTTACATTCCCACCAACAGTGTAGGAGGGTTCCCCTTTTCTCCACACCCTCTCCAGCATTTATTGTTTGTAGACTTTTTAATGATGGCCATTCTGACCAGTGTGAGGTGATTACCTCATTGTAGTTTTGATTTGCATTTCTCTGATAATTAGTGATGTTGAGCACCTTTTCATATGCCTATTGGCCATTTGTATGTCTTCTTTGGAGAAATGCCTATTTAGATCTTCTGCCCACTTTTTGATTGGGTTGTTTGTTTTTTTTGTTATTGAGTTGTATGAGCTGTTTGTATATGTTGGAAACTTAGCCACTGTCGGTTGCATCATTTGCAAATATTTTTTCCCAGTCCATGGGTTGTCTTTTCGTTTTGTTTATGGTTTCTTTTGCTGTGCAAAAGCTTAGAAATTTGATTAGGTCCCATTTGTTTATTTTTACTTTTATTCCTATTGCCTTGGGAGACTGACCTAAGAAAACATTGCTACGATTTATGTCAGAGAATGTTTTGCCTATGTTCTCTTCTAGTAGTTTTAAGGTGTCCAATAAATGACCTCTTGATAAAATCAAACTAGTCTTTAACTTTTGTGATTTAAATAAGAATGATATGGGAAAAACAATTTTAAAATGTGATTTTGGAGACCCCCCCGCTTTCCACTTTTATTTGCCCATCTAGAAAGCTGTCCTTATTTGAAGACACTACCGATGGGGATATTGCCACTAATGTATATAAAACGTGATATGTGCAGGGTATGGAAGCACATATAAAGACACTACTGATGTCTGGACCGTGTGTCTCCTGGCATCAGACATGCTATGTGGCCCCTACACTACTTGGAAATGCCACTTTTAGGCAAGGGCTTATGATGACATGTTGCCAATATGAAGCCTAATTAATGAATGCACGATTGTGGCAGAATGATTTCCATCTGTGTCTAAAATGTTATGTCATCTGGAAAACGCGTGTTCATGCATTATTTCAATTATTCTCATTTAAATCTGTTGAGGATGCTCAAATGCAGCAGATTAATCCCAACAGATTTCTCATTCTCATTCTGGTACAAGTCCAAGGATGGCAATACCCATGCCTAAGAATCAGCGAAAATCCGGAGCAAAATAAATTAAACTATAAAAAGAGCTCGGTGCAAGACTCAGTGATGGCAGTGCAGTCTGCTCAATAACCTTGGGTTATACTCCTGTATATAAATCCTGAAAAGACAAAATCTCTGATTTGAAAAGATACATGAACCCCCATGTTCACTGCAGCACTGTTTACAACAGCCAAGACATGGAAACAACCCAAGTGCCCATCAACTGACGACTGGTTTAAGAAGATGTGATGTGTATATATATATTACTCAGCCATAAAAAGAATGAAATATTGCCATTTGCAGCAACATACATGGACCTAGAGAATATTATACTTCATGAAGTTAGACAAAGACAAATATTATATGATATCATTTATATGTGGAATCTAAAAAATAATACAAATGAATCTATATATAAAACAGAAACAGACTCACAAACATAGAAAACAAACTTATGGTTATCAGGGGAAAGGCGTGGGTGGGGAGGATAAATTAGGAGTATGGGATTAACATACAAACTACTATACATACAACAGATAAGCAACAAGGATTTACTGTACAGCACAGGGAACTATATTCAATATCTTATAATAACCTATAATGGAAAATAATCTGAAACAAAATATATAACTGAATCACTTTGTTGTACACCTGAAACTAACACAATATTGTAAATCAACTATACTTCAATTAAAAAAAAAATAACCTTGGGTTAGCATGCAGTCACTTTGATCTTTCGTTGGCCAACGTACTAAATCGGGGAGCTGAAGTTGCAAACCACTCAGCTTCCTTCTAACATTGAGAACCTTTGCTTTCCAAGGGTCTATTGACAGATGAATAGATAAGCAAAATATAGTACACATATATCTATACAATGGAGTATTATTCAGCCTTAAAAAGAAACGGAATTCTGATACATGCTACAATGTGGATACACCTTGAAGACATCATGATAAGTGAAATAAGCCAGTCATAAAAGGACAAATACTCTATGATTCCATTTATGTGCGGTACCTACGATAGTCAAATTCACGAAGATAAAAAGTAGAACGATGGTTGCCAGGGGCTGGAGGGAGGAGGAATGGAGAGTTACTGTTTAATGGGTACAGAGTTTCAGTTCTGGAAGATGAAAAAAGTTCTGGAGACTGATGGTGGTGATGGCTGCGCTAACAATATGAGTGTACTTAATGCCATTGAATTGTATGCCTAAAAATGGCTAAAATGGTGAATTTTATGTTATGTGTATTTTAGCACAGTTAAATAAAAAGAAAAAAGAACCTCTGCCTTGAAGTCAGTCAGCCTGTGATCAAGTCCTAGCCCTGATGGCAGGCATGTCACTTAAACCACCTATGATATGGGACTAATAACAGTACTTAACCTCAAAAAGTTGTTGAAAAGGTTAAATGAGAATACGGGCAAAGTATTTAGCATAGCGCCTGGGTTCATAAGTGTAATTAGCTGTTATATGACTTTGTCTCTTGAGAGACAATTTTGAAAGTGGGGACCTAGAAGCCGACACAGTTGGTAGTTAACTAAAGATCTCCTGAGTGAGGTTCATCAACTCTTTGCTGTCGAGGTCCCTAAATCTGCCTTGGACTCCTGCCCTTTCTGCATAAAGCCTGGTGGTTTAGCATTTTTTTTTTTCCTTGGATTACGTAAGATCTGTTACCTTTAACACTCCCCATCCACATCTCTTGGAGATCATGTGAATAGTTGTCTGTACCATCCAAGCAAGCATGCCCTGACTGGGTCAGATTCTATAGGTACTAAAACAAGGCAGATTTCTTTCCTCTGGTCATATTTGACTTGTAACTAAAACACCATTTCCTCACTGCATTTTGAGTCAATACTTACTTCTGAGCAAGAGTTACAAGAAATTTGACACACTGGTAGCAGCGACTGCTGTCCACGTGATTACTGTGGTGCATCAGAGCTGAAGGAACAGAAGAGGAAATTTTAACGATAAAGCACTAAACTGAAAGTGGGTCCAAGTAATAACAGCTCTCTTGTTCTGAAAATTTACAACAAACTATTTTGATAAGCAGATAAGAAACTTAAGAAAAACATGGTGGCTGACTCAACAGGATTCCCTAAATTCTAATGGGTAGAAACACTAAGTAGTATTCAAGAAACACACAGGGTGGTGAAAGTTTGACTTTTACAAGAACTGAAAGGAACTAAAATTTATAATGGCTGATAATTCACCTAGAGGCCTTCAAAGTTCTCCATCCACCACACTACTGACAGAGTAGTTAAAATACTTTTACTGTGATAAATGGAAATGTATGGTATTAGTTCAGTTCAACAAATATTTTCTGCTCTTTGCTTTTAGCATTTAAAGATAAATACAGCTAATCCTTGAACAACATGGGTTTGAACTGTGCAGGTCCACTTATATATGAATTTTTTTCAAGAAATACATATAGTACTACACAATTTGTGATTGGTTGAATACTCAGATGCAGAACTGTGGATACGAAGGGTGGACTCTGGAACTTGAGCATCTGTGGGTTTTGGTATCCGAGGTGGGTCCTGGAACCAATGCCCTGCGGGTACCCAGGGACGACTGTAATGCCTGGTCCCTGCTCTTGAGCAGTGCATGGTCTATAAGTTCCAGAGAGCCCGGGGACTGCCCTGAGCAGAGTACACCATTCCAAAGGGGGTGGCCTAGAATGCTGTAGCTACAGAACCTTTTTAGCATAAATTTCCTTTCTGCAATAAAAAGAGATCCTAAAACTTCTCTTAATACATAGCAAAATCTAAAATGACTCAAGTTGACTGGAAATACAGGTGGATGGTGGGAGTTGGATAAGACTATTTTTAACTAAACTTTTCCTAAGAAATAGCTCATTAAAGCCACTTTAGCCTTCTGAAAAAGAAAACTGTCAAAAAACTTTTATGAATAGACAATAGAAATTTGGGTGCATTCATACCACAGGTAAAAAAAAAAAAAAAAAAAAATACATTTCATGAGCTTGCCAATATCCTGCGTCTAAGGTTTTAGTTTTTTCCTCTTCAATGGCTACAGAGTGGGATGAAAGATTTCTTGCTTAAGTGGACAAACTTTAGCTTGTTGAAGAAAGTCACAGCACCCCCAAATCTTACCTGACCCAGTAAAAGGACCTCAAACTGTGTCTTACTAAAAGTAGGAGAGTATCCAGGGCGATAAGATCCTCTGGCTCTAATTCTCCTGACTAGAATGAGGGAGCCCAACGACCCTGACCAGACTTCTTGTGGCTTCCTCACTGATCCACGCCAGGCAGAGCGTGTGGGGCAGACCCCAGGGAGGAGAGACTAGCTGGAACGATGAGCTCTCTGCACATTTACTGCAGACACTTCTTCGTAAGGCAGCCATACTTGCCTAGTAATCCATTTTCTGTCTCAAACACAAATTTGACTCGCTCCACTTGTATGGGATCCTCAATGACCTGGGAGAAGTAGGAAACAAAGGCTGGTAAATGAAAGAAGGAACTTGTGTTACAGCCACTGGTGCCTTTAAAAAAAAATAATAATTCAAGAGATTATATAGTTTCTAACATAACAAAACCAAATACAAACAAATATCAAGTCATTGCTGTATTTCTCAACAATATATTAAATTTTAAACTAAACATGAAAAACTATTATGTAAGTAATATTTGAAGATACACTCACTTCCTAATACGTGTTCTTACCAATAACATCTAGAGTTCTCTGTGGGTTATATGGACGCGTATTTCATGATCCCAAGGATAAGAGGTTTATGGTTTACAAAAAATGTGTGAAAGTTTTGATATGACACATGCTCTACAAGTTGATGTGGAGGTTTACGCCATGCCAAACAGGGCTGGATCTGCATCTTACTCTCGCTGTACTTCTAATGCACGGGCACTGAACCGTGCATGGTGCAGTAAACTAAATGGGTCTGTTGTTGAGCAGATGAACTATATGCAGTCCCACCCCAAGGAGCAACAATCTTCCAAAAGCACTAGGACCAGAAGGCGGTAAAGACCAGAAAGACAGAATTCTTAGAAATGGCACCCATGAGGTACTGCCATATTCAAAAGTGTTTATTAAATGCCTACCCTGTGCCAAGGCCTAAGGGACCTAAAGGGAATCCAGGTCCACCCCCCCCTCCCCCCACAGCCCCTCTTTAAAAAGCCCCTGGGCTAGTCTCTCACCGGCTCACAGTCAGTCACCAAATTCTACTGATTCTCTTTCTAAACACCTCCTGTTCTGGCCCTTGCTCCCTCTACTCCTGTCTCTCCTTAGTACAAGCCTTGTTATTTCACACTCAGATTACTGCCACAGACTCCTATGTGGTCTTCCAATTCCAACCTTGCTTCCTTCTTTAGTCCATCCTTCAAGACAACTGCCGGGGGAATCTTTCTATGACATAAATCAGGTCACATCGCTTTCCCGCTTCAAACCCTTCCATGGTGCCCATCACCGACCACAGAAGTTGCTAACTTAAATGTCTACAGAGCCCAAGATGACAAGACATGAGCCATGCGGCAGACAAGAGGGGTGGTGGCGACACTGGGGAACAGGAGACCACAAGCCTCATCGAGGGGGTGTGCCACTGCTGTTCTAGGTGGCGGGGCGTGGAGGAAACGGAGCCAGCGTGGCCAGATTACCTGATTCCGCAAGACAGGCTGGGATCCAGAAAGTAAAAAACAAGACAATTTGCGCCAACTTAAATAGACATGTAGGTGGAACTTGGCTACCAGAGTGTCACCACTGACCTACAGGGAAAAGTCCCCACGCACTGGTACCTGAAGCCTTTCCTGGTCTGGTTTGGGCTTCTTCCCCAAGCCCTACGAGTTCCCACTCCTTCTAGCTCTACCTCTACAATTCACTGAGCAAACCAGGGGTTTGGTGGAGAGCATGGGATCCAGGGCCAGTCGCTTGGCTCAGATCCTGGCTCTGTCACTTACTCAACAATGGCCTTGGGCAGCTCACTCCACCTAAGTTCAGCTTCTAATAAAACTATATCTCACTGATTACAACTGAATTTTAGCCCCTTCTTTTCATATTTCTGAAATTGGGATGTGCCCTACAGTGGATTACTTTTCAGTTTTTTGGCTCATGAAGATATTTTCAGTAGTACACAGACAGTCAGTGGTGTCTCAGATTCGAGTGAACTGTAGAGCCAGCCGTTCACCTCTGCTGGTCACAGGGTCACACAAGATCGCATCTGAGCCGATCACAGTTTCCTGTCCGTGGTGAGGCCTTTGCTCTCTGCACTGTGATTGCCTCTGTACTTGTCTGGCTCCCTCACTAAACTGCAAGTGCCTATGAGGCAGTTTATTATCGCTCACTTCTAAATCAGTAATGCATGAAAAATGGCTGATACGAAGAGGACTCAGTGAGCACAGACCAAAGGAATCCAAAGGCAACACAAGGACACACAGTTTTTATTCATGAACACATGCTGACTAGTAAGTACCTAAATGCAAGTGAATTAGAACATTTATGACTTACCAACATCTCATGAAGTAGTTGGAACGTATTCTTTAACTCATGGGGTGGAGCTGTTTCTAGTTGGTTCTGAAATATTTTTTAAAAGCATAAAGATTCCAGTAAGTCTTCAGTGGAAAGCACACTGGAATGGCAACCAAGAGGGCTGGATTCCAGCCCTAGTTCTACCACCTCCTGGCTGATACTGGGCAAGTCGTTCCCTTCTCTGCGTCTCAGTTCCCCAAATGCTAAATCTGGGGACTGAAACAAACAACCTCTATGTTCCTCCCACCTGTAACCCTCCTTGATATTTTACTATGAAATTAGGAAGGAGACAGGAAAAAAAGCAGAAAGGAAGGGAGATAATTTTCAGTCACTAAACAAGCCTAAATTTATACTTATATTTCATTTATACATATCCTATTTTGTTGAACATGCTGGAGTAGCTATGAGAATGCAAATGAGAGTATTCTGAGATCAGCATGCTATGAGTGAAATATATAACAAAATTCAGCTTAGGAAGCGGAAAGATCTACCAAGATACACTAAGTGAAGAAAGCGAGGTTCAGAAAACTCACACTCCTGTGCATTTTAGTAACCTTATACATATGTGTAGTAGGAAAGGATACTGCATTACAACACCGCACTTGCAAGGTGCCAGGTACGGTACTAAGTAAGTGAATGAGGCCTGGAAAGACATATACAATGTGATAATACTGATCCGTGGGGTAGGGTGGAGAGGGGATGAGCCTGGCTGGTGGTGGTCAAGGTGGACTTCGGCCTTGTTTGCACGTTTTAGTTTTTCACCAAGAGAATGCAGTTATATATTATCCATGTAATTAAAAATTAAAGATTAAAAACAAATAAAAATGCTAGGTGTAGGCTTAAAGGTTTTTCTCATAATCCCCAGCAAAGTAGTAAACAATATGGTTAAGAGCACAGCCCTGGAACCACCCTGCTGATGTTCAAACTCCCACTCTGCTACTTACTGGTTGTGTGACCCTGTGCCTCAGTTTCTTCAATTGCAGAATGGTGATAAAAACATATCTACCTCAAAGGACTTATGTACTTGAGAATTAAGTGAGTTAAATAGGTAATATTCTTGGAACAGTGCTTGGCATCCAATAAGTGCAACATAAATAATTACTACACACTGATCAGAGCTTCATAAATGAACTACATACATCACTATTTCAGAAGGTGACAAAAACCAATCTACTTTTGATATTTTAGATGCTGCCTGGGGAAATAATCTAAAACTGTAAAACCATTTTACGCAATAATGGTCACCACAGCATTATCATTAACTATAAAGTATTATTCTTAATAGTTAAGAATTGAACCCAGTGCAAATGTGGATCACTAGGAAGGGAATGGCTAAGTAAATTAAGGTACATGAGAGGATGAAATATACTCAGATAACTTTTAATGATATGGAAAATACTTATAAATGTCAAGTGAAAAAAAGGACACAAAATCATAAAGACAATGAAATCCCAATTATGTTAAAATACATGCATAGAAAATGAAAGCGAAATGTACGAGAATATTATAAATGGTCAGATTTTGAGTTCTTTTTTATTCTTCATTAAAAAAAAACCAATAAGTATATACTATTTTTATGATTAGGAAAAACAATTAAGGTTATTAAAAGAAACATAGTGCCTGGGAGCCAAAGGAATGCTTTCCTCGTGTCTCACCCAGAGGCTCTCAGGCTATCACCGGGTTTCCCGAGGTCCTACCTTAATGAAATGCAGCATGGTGAAGGAGAAATGCTCATTACAGAAACAGCAGTACACCACCATCTCAATGAGCGCCAGCAGTGAGCCTGTCAGCTCTCGCAGAGCAAACATTACCTAGCGGATGGGCAGAAGAGGAGTAAGCCTTTCTTCTGTCACAGTTTACTGTTGATATGCTGTTTCTGACTTTCACTGAAATTTGCTCAGATTTATGATCATAAACATTGCCTCAAAATAGTCTGAGTCTGTCTGAGAGTTAACACAATTTGTGCAAATGTGCACCTTTCTCGCAGGAGTCACTTTCATCAGATTTTTAAAGGTAAATCTCCCCCTCCCCCATTAAAATAACCACCGATAGATCCAAAAAATACACAACGTTAAGCTTAAAAAAAAAAAAAGGAGATATATAGCACAGCACTGTTGATGTAATTAAAAACCAGTATGATTATGTTCACAGTCATATATATGTAAATCAAGTAATGGAAGAAGGATTGGAAGATTACGTTCTCAAGAGGGGGTAGCTCTGGGTGGAAGGGGAAGGGACTCATTGTGGATGGGCCACAATGGGGGGTTGTGAGCAGCCCACTTCCATACTCCTGAGGTTGAAAAACCCATGTGCTTCCGAGCTGTAGTGTTGCAGGACCAGGGACACATACAAGAGATCGGGAATAAACCCTCTGATAATAAACTGAATGACTGTGACTGGGGAGGTGTCATGTACCTAGCTCCTGGGACCTGGAGGGGTAATTAGCTGGGCTGGATCTTGAGGCCCAATTCTTAGTTGCAGTGAGGACTAAGAATATTTAGTCCTTATTTCTTCCTGACACACATATAGGAAATAAAATTATTTGAAATAATCACTTCTCTTAACAATACTCCCCTTCATCAGAGCAACATACAAAATACAACTTGTAACAGAAGGCATTTTTCCTCAAAAAGAAGAAAACAGCTAAAACAAAAAGAAAATGGCTTTAGCAGAACAAGTACATACCTCTAACAGGTAAGGTTTCCCTTCAGACAAGAACAACAGGGCTTCGACTTCCTCGTGGAGGGGCAGTAGGGGACTCGAGGGGGCAATGCTAATAGGCGGCCGTTGTTTAAATACACCCGGAGCTTTAGGGGACCAAAGAAAAACCCACTTTACTGGATATTATCACATGAAATCGACTCTACAAGGCAAAGCGATCCCCTCAAGATTCATACATGCAACCGCTGAGCACCTACAACTGTTCCCTCACAGACATGAGATGGGAGAAAACACTTACCCCTCTCTTTCAATGTATGCCCAGGATGTAGGTGTAAGATCTCTAGACTCCTGGTGATTCCACCCAAGACAGTCTTCCGAAGAAGTTAAAATATACAAAGCGCATGAAAAAAAAATGCCCAAAGTGCCTCTGAAGAGACCCCGGACAAGGCCCTTCTGTGGCGCAATGGCCAACACCACCTGTGCTGAGCAGAATCAACCCACGTGGAAGGGGTTACCCCACATGCTAGAAAAGCAAGGACTCTCACTCTCATTTTCTTCTGCAAACCTTTCTAACTCATGAATGCGGTAGCTTTGCCTCTGTAGATGGGCGAGTCAGAGTTTAGGAAGCATACTCTAGCTCACGACCGTCTGACTGCTCTCCCACGTCCCTGCAGACGGCCAACGGCATTTCCAGATCAGAGGGACGCCCCGTGATTTTTATCTAGTTTCCTGGTCAGATGACATGAAAACCCTACCACGGGCTCTGGGGTCAGAGGCTTGCATTCCACACTGGCTGCCACGCCCCTGACTAGCGGTGAGACTTTCAGGGGCTACTAGACCTCTCCCTATCTCAGCTTCTGCACACACAGGAGGGGAACTGCCCTCACAGGTTTGCTGAGGGGGTTCAACACCACAAACTGTGAGCCCCACGGAAAGGCACAGCACACAGAAAACACTGACTTCTTCTCAGCTGCTTTCCTGTATTATCACTGTTACTGTTGCTGTCACGACAAGGCCTAGAAACAGTGCAGAAATGCACCTTTAGCCCTAGAGTGTTGTTAAATACTTCTATATCCCACCCCAAAGAAATGACTGGCTTGCTCTTGTGACAAACTAGTAAAATAAGGTGAAGTTTAACATGGATTGAAACAAAAAACTTCAAGTGTTCCTAAAATATCAAATAGCCAAATGAGAAACGAGTAACACCCATTTAACTGCCAACGTTGTTACTCTCCACGTGTTACTGACAAACTCACCATCTCTCTGTTTTCCTGATGTATTAAAGACAGGTTAAAGCTTACCAACGTTTCTTTGGGAAGAGACGTCTGAGTGCAAGACAAGCAATGCCACTGTATTGTGAAGGTTCCCAAATTCTCGTGCTTGTGCCGAACTCCATCGACGTATCTATTGTCAGAGAAAATAAAGTGGATGTCAGTGCTTTGGTTAGAAGGGTGCGCGGGTTCATGATACTTTGAGCCACATTCTTTCTCAATGTTTGACAGTAGGACAGGTCAAAGTCCAAAAAAGTCATAGGTTTTAAGCCAGCTTAAGAGCGGCTTAACGTAGATGTATGTTAACTCATATTCTAAAACAAATCCATTTATGTATTCAATTCAGGTACTGAGAGCTCACCCTGTGCCAGGTAATTTTCCTGCACCCAGTACAGTGGGGAAAGCCTGTGAGGCTGGAGGTCTGCAGGCCTGGCTCTCCTCTGCCACTCGCTGCACCGCACGGATGTGGGCGAGTTCTCTGCCTGACTTCTTTGTGTAAAGACAGAGATAACCTACCTGTTCCGCCCAGTTCGTGGTTGTGAGGACCAAATGAAACATGAAAGGTAGAATGTTTTCAAACTCGTGTGCTCCATAAATGCAAAACAATATTAATCATACAACATAACACCATTAATTAAATCTTATTTAAATTACAATGAATTTAAATCAATTGCCCGTGTCAATGGAATCCCTGATAAGGAAAAGCTTGAAGTGAAAAATAGATACTGTAAATCTCAACATAACATCAACATATAGAGCATGTCAGTACTTGTTTGTTTAACACTAAAGAGTCACAGTGGCAAGGTGGTATGACAGGAAGCTGAGAGGAGGCCTAAGTAGCAAGTCTGTCTCCCTTACTAAAGAAAGGAAAGCTTCCCTAGGCAATGCATCACATACAGGAGCAACCAGAGCTTTAGCCCTGTGACCTTGTCAAGGTTGTCACAAGTCACAACTTTTCTGAGCTGTAATTCTTGCCTGAGAATGGGGAGGAAACTGCCTGTTTTACTGAATTTTGAGTTTCAGAGGTACAGCATGAAAAGTAACCAGTTCCATAAACCGTATTTATCATTACAGCATGTTCACATTTTGTGTATTTTAAATCTATCAAACAGAAGAAATCCAATGAATGGAGAAACACACCAATATAGGAACTTCAAACAGGAGAGTCTTTTTTTTTTTTTTTTTTTTTTTGCGGTACGCGGGCCTCTCACTGTTGTGGCCTCTCCCATTGTGGAGCGCAGGCTCCGGGCGCGCAGGCTCAGCGGCCATGGCTCATGGGCCCAGCCGCTCCGCGGCATGTGGGATCCTCCCGAACTGGGGCTCAAACCCGTGTCCCCTGCATTGGCAGGCGGACTCTCAACCACTGCGCCACCAGGGAAGCCCAGGAGAGTCATTTTTTGATATATCTGACCCTATTATCACAAAATCACTTGACTTTCATTTTCTGAATATGAGTATTACATCTGCAGCAACATCGTTCAGCGTGTAATGGTTCAACTTCACATCTGAATCCTGGCCTGTGACCAGCATCCCGTGTAAGCACGTCCACCAACACAGCCTTGCTCACAGCCCCAGAGAGCAAGTGGAGGACCCAATGCCACTATTTCTTGAATGCTTTTGAATCCCCCAGGCAGAACCCATCTTTCCTCCTAGGTCACTCAGCACTTTGCATTTTGAGTGATATCCTAGTTAGTCATTCCCATTGGTTACAGCATTTAGAATAAATTCTATGAGGAGGCTGTAAAAATAACTGAACTCCAAAGAATTTTAAAGGCTATGTAGTACTTATACTTGGACTCTGATGAAATTAATATTTATTCCCTACAAACAGAAACACTGTGGCTTCCAAAACCGTGGCCACTTCGCTGGGATATATAAAAGCAGGCATTACCTGACTGTTCTGCCGGTTGGCCCCTAGGAGAAAGCTGATCATGTGCCGCAGAGCTGAATGCTTCAGAAGAAGATCTCCAGCCCTAATTCCTTGCTGTCACGAGATATTGAGAATGACAAATTATATTCCTATCCAGACAGAGATCTATTCCAAAAATACAGTTAAATGAGAAGTTTTAAGTGGTCAGTAAGTTTTTAAATGGTATAATTTACATAGAGAAAGTACTTGTTAAAAATCTAACAGTCCTGCTGTGCTGCACAATGGCCCCTAGTTTCAATGCAGACTTCTACTCCAACAGTAAGTAACGATCCCTACGTACACCGGAATTCTTGCAAGTAATATAATGCATGAATTAAGATTTTTAAGAAGAAACACTCATAAAACCGTATCATATAGATCCTATATTGACCAGTCTGAATTTTTTGCACATATAAAATTCCTTTAGACTATCAATCTGCTATATTAGGAAAAAAATCATTTACCTTTTGTACAAAAGTGTTGAACAGGAAAAAGTACTGAGCACAGTTTTTACAATTTTCAGGAACATCTTTATCCAACAGAGCAAGTAGTACCTCCAGTAACTGATGAAGGCTCTTTAACTGATTAGAGGAAAGATGAAATTACATAAAGAAAAAGAGTGTAAGACAGACATTTGTAACAGGATTAATCTGAAGTAAATCACCATAAGAACAAAAGGAAAGTCTGATTGATACAATCCAGTCTCAGATTCAGATGGATTTATGCTTTAGAGAGCAAAAACAGAATTATCAATTTGATCTTCCAGGGAAGACTGGTGGAACTGTAGAAATAATTAAAAGAAAAGCCTAGTTTTGTTTCCTAGCTTTCAGACTCAAGGGCACAGTTCTACTGCCTAATCGTCACATTTTCTGCAGAGCCCATTTCTTTCTCTTAAAAGGCAGGGGGTTTAGCGGTAACATATTTCTGAATCCCTCCCTCCACTATGCTACTTCTTCACATAATCACAGATGCAAAGAATAAAAAACACAGACACAGGCATAGGGGCTAGAAACCAAGCCAATGGAGCAAATGGAGAGCAACAGCCTGACAGAATGACAACGGTAATATCGACTCAACTGTGAACTTACTTGAAAGCCCGCTGACGCCTCATGGAAAGCTTTGAAAAACATTTTATTTGTTTAGAAACCATTTTGGTCATCACATTGCTTCTTCTTTCCCTCCCACCCCAACTGTTTTTGGACAAGTCCCTAGAAATTCATGTGTGATCTGAGAATTAAGACCAGCCTTACTACTCTTTATCAGTTCATTTCCTCTGGAGATGGTTCTCACAGACTTTCGAAATATTCCCATCCATCCTGTCACACTCGTTATATACAGTAAAATCTACCATTTATGTAGCACTTCATTTCAAAGTACTTTACAATATAAAGTGGGTAGCAAGAGGTACCATTTCCATTATGGGGTAAAAATAGACATAAAATACATCAGCTGGATATCAAGTAGAATTTACTGAGGCAAATGGTTTATGTCCTCCACCACTCCCTTCCCTTTCTCCCCACTGCAGCCCTGCCTTAGAGGTCGGTGGGATGCCCTATGGCCTGACCCCAGCTGTAGGGAGACTACACTAATTCTGCCTTTATCCTTTGTCTGGGTTTGTACATGGGAGGAAGGAGGAGAGTAAGAAGGTCCTTATGTTAAATATCTTAGAAAACTTCCACAGGGGTACTTCAGAGCAACGGTATCCAAACTGTCCTAGGCTGCTCCCAATGACCTATTTTTAAATATTCTGCAACCAGGTTAAGGTTTTGCCAAAAATGGTTCTGCTGTTTAAGCTGATCGAAAGCCAACGCCTTAGAGTAAACCTCCACTTCCTTAGGATTCTTGGAACTGAGAGAGACAGTCTTCCTCTAGGTCCTCCCTGAAGAGTAAATTTGACCTCCTTCTCCATCCTGGATTGAGCAGAGCTCCTGAGCATGTCTGGTCTAATGGTGCACCCTGGCTCAGGACTGTTGAAGGAACTAAGTGCCTGGGTGCCAGGTGCTGGGTGTGGATCAAGGGCCTCTTTAAAGGACTTGCTCAGGGTTGAAAAGTAAAGCCAACATCTGAATCTGAAGCAGCAATTCCTAGAATTTGCATTCAGTTCATTGAGACACTGCCTCAAGCCAATTTATAAGGAGTTTATAAGGAGCCAATTCGTTCTGAAAACAACATTTTTCAAAGTTTTCCATGTAGTGTCAGCTGTTTGAAACAGCAAACTTGGGAAGTAACTGCTGTATTTGCTAGGACTTAATAACAGACTGAATAATCAGACTCATGTCATTTATGTCCCTAAGACTTAAAATTTGGGGGGACTGAGGATGGTAATAAATACCATGGTTTGTTTTAGCATGTGTGGAATTGTGAATCAGAAGAAAATATGTTACAGAAAACATGGTTAAGAAGAAGAAGAAATTCAGAAGAACAGGAACAAGGATTAGGGAATAACGGAGATCTAAGAAGGAACTATTGTGGCCAATGCCCCTGGACGGACGGCACTATTTGGTCCGACTGCCAAATGAAGGTTCGGATCATGAAAATAACTTAGGAGGGAAGAGACAAAGCCAGGGGTGGCTCAAAATGACTGTCGGTCTAGACTAGAGACCCTAGACTCAGGTTGGTCTTAATGCAGAGAGAGCGAACACAAACTCTCGAGAGAAGACTCTGAGAAGGAAGTGCTCTAGAGAGAAAATCCTGACGCAGACCAAAGCAGATCTGAATTCCTAGCCTACCCTGACATCTGGGATCTGAGGAGGAGAGGACAGAATGCCTTCTAGCCTGGCATTTATCAGGAAGTCAGTGCACAGAATGTGCATTTTATGTGGATAATTACCAGACTCTAATCCTAGGCTTTCTTTCGTATTATGTACACTTTGAAACATTTGGTAAAAACAGAATGTGTAAATAACATTTAGAAAATAAGACTGACCTTATCCTGATAAAGCAAGGCACTGTCTAGGGTTTTCTCCAGGATGGTGGCCACAGCGACACGTACTTCTCTCACATTGCACTCCAACAAGAAAATCCTAACATAAAGAGAAACGTGGTGTGAAAAAGCAAGATAGATTTCTATAACCCGACCTTCCCAACATGGTCCCACCTACTGTCCAAGAAAAAAATTACTCCAAGATGTCATTTCAAGTCTCCTGAGAGCGTCAGCACACACAGGCCCTTGTGAGGGAGGAAGGAGGAGAAAAAGGAAAACAAGACCCTTGAACACGGAAAGTGGATTTTTTCATTTCTTCTTCCTTTCTTCCCCTAAGATGAGTATCTGTATAAATGTAAATTCAGACTTCAAGAGATATACAAGCAAAGACCCTAAAATTTTATAAGTTCTGTTCACTCAGGAGTAGTTCTCCCTGGCACCCCTTCAATGTCTCAGAATAAGACACAAGTTAAAAGTTCTGAGTCAACACAGCACCTCCTAATCCCCCTGTGCACCTGGTGTTTCCATCCTTTCACTTTCCTCTCCTCTTCCCTCCCAACGTTTACTTATTACTCAGTCCTCCCAGAAGTATGAGGAGGCTGAAAAGGTCCTGCTTCCTTCCTTTCTTCTTCTTCTATGATGATGATGATGATGATGACAGCAGTTTTAAGGTTTATCAGACATGTCCATCATGTTTGGCACACCAGTGTTACACTGGGATACTACACTGCCCGCTGCAAAGGCATGACCTAATCCAATCCTCCACACCACCAGGGCGGTAGAGGCAGCAGCCTCAGATGTGGCGGCGGGCACGGTCAGGCAGAAACACCCGCTCCCTGGCGCCGGGCAGTGGTGTAACTACCTGAGAGCAACTAGGCAACTGCATGCTTCCCCACAGTCAGCTTTTCTTTCTCTGCTTCACACACGCACTCTGACATGACAACCCATATTATAATCAGCACAGTGAAAACTTACCTATCATTTCTAATATCTCTTAACAGAAAAGTCTCATTGTCCCATGAGCAAGATTTAATATAACATAATTTTGACGACCCAAGGCAAAACTGTCCTGAGGCATTCTTTCAGGTCACAGCAGTGAAAACTGCTCTGGTCCCTGTCTGAGGGCAGCATTTGCTGACAGCCCTGCCCTCCTTCTCCCCACAGGAAGATGACAGCGGAGCTTTCTGAAGCCACTTCACTTCTGCTCATTGCACGTAACTGTCAATGCTAATAAGCATTAGCTACCTAATGTGAACCTGACACAAAGGCTCTGTTCAACATCCACTAAGATTCTAAGTGGCAACTCCAGGCAAGTTTAAAAGATAACAAGTACTCTTGTAATATTTAGCTCTAGATGTCTGATCAGATTCAGGTACAATTCTTTTGGAAAGAGTATCTATAGGGGGTGCTCCACATTTCCTATCACAGACATTAGGAAGCATCGTGAGAATGCAAACAAACCCA
This sequence comes from Physeter macrocephalus, assembly GCF_002837175.3. Classification (NCBI taxonomy): domain Eukaryota; kingdom Metazoa; phylum Chordata; class Mammalia; order Artiodactyla; family Physeteridae; genus Physeter; species Physeter macrocephalus. The sequence continues at coordinate 137,096,576 of NC_041217.1, forward strand.
GAATATGGGCAGTTCTACAGGACAAATGACCTGTCTCATCCCAGTTAAATGGCATGACAAGAAAGGTGGTGGGGAAATGGAACAATTACAGATTAAAAGAACCTTAAGAAACATAACAAAGCAAATGGAGACCAAATGGAGCTCACTTGGAGCCTGATTTGTACAAATTCAATGGTAAAATAACACTTTTGAGACATCTGGGGAAATCTGAACATGGACTGGGTATAGGATGATAGGAAGGAATTACTATCATTTTTGTTTAGAGTGATGATGGTAAAGCACTCACTTTTTTTTTTTTTAAACTTAACCTGTTAGAGATACATGCTGAAAATTTATAGTGAAATTATATGATGTCTGAAATTTACTTTAAAATATTTCAGAGGATAAAAGAAAAGTATGCATGTGAGCATGTGTGGGAATTGGGATAAGCAAACAAGATTGGCCAAATGCTGACAACTCGAGCTGGGGATGGGTACAGGAGAGGGTTCGTTATTCTGTCGACTTTGGAGTATGTTAAAAAATTTCCACAATATAAAAAAAATTTTAAAGATGTAAAGTACCCTTCATGTTAGTAGTTTTAATTTCTCTAGATCAATTTGCAAGCATTATTTGCTACTAATTTAATTTTTTACACTTATAATTACATTTAAAAATTGTCCCCCGAAAGGACTACAGAGGGGTTAATCTGAGAGACAACAGCCTCTTCACATGCACAGTTACTGAGGTATTAGTACAGTATATGTTTATTTTTTAGTTGTAACAACGACAACTTAAGCTATCTTAAAAGTTCTAAAGAAATAAGTAATTAGAGAAAGGAGAATATTAATTCTTCAAATCACTGAGCAATTGATAATGATGAGTAATTGGGCTTTATAAAGAAAGAGACAAAATATAATAGACTGTACCAGGAACACTTAGATTAGGTAATTCACTAGATTCTTTACCATTAGGAATTCTAAGAAACCAAATCATACTACCAAAGGAAGTTACTGAGTTTCTCTGGAGATATTTAGAGTGAGCCTGCTTGATGGTAAACTAAATATTTTACCATGTTCCTTTCAAATGGATGATGATTCTATGACGTTCTACTGCTTAACACAATACTCAGGAGTCCTAATGGGAAGATATTTTGGAATTAAGCTGGAAAAATGGGTGAAAGGTTATCTTTAATGCAAACTCTAAAGGGACAGGCAAAAACACTTCAAAGGAATGTTTATCTGTTCTCTCTTTTTCAACTGTATGCATGTATTCATGCACAAATACGTGAGCACTTAATGCAGGGAACCAAATGGAGTAGCTTCTGCCCATCAGGAAGCTGAAGTTTAGTGGAGGAGACAGAGCAAACAATAGGGCAGACCTACTTTAAATTGGGTGGCCCTTGACATCTGATGGATGAGAAGGCGCTTTCTATGCAAAGAGTAGAGGGGAGACTTTCAAATAGAGGGAATAACTGGCAAAAAGGTCTTTAGGCAGGACAAAAAGCTTTGTGTGTTCAAGGAATCAACAATCAGGTGAATGATAAGCCAGGTGGAAAGTGAAACACACAGGCAAAGCCCGTACTCAAGTGAGGCCTTTTGTATTACATTATGGCAAAGATTTTGGATTTTATTATAAGTGCGGTGAGAATCCACTGAAGAATTTTTAAGCAGAGAAGTAACATAATTTAATTTGTTTCAAAAGAACCCTTTTGTTGCTGTATGAGGTACACTGGAGGAGGCAGAGGTGGAGATACCAAGCAGGCCAGTGAATGAATGTCTGAAGCTCAGACCTCAAGATGAAGGGGATACGGGACCAGGAGTTTCAATTAGATCTTAACTTGCCACCCACCGCACGATGATCTCCCTGTGGGAAGGGACTTGCATTTTTGAATTCCTTGTCTGTTTTAAGTTGAGAGATACCAGAGCATATTTGCATGCTGCCAGAAGTGACCCGATAGAAAACTCTGGAAGGTAAAGATGCCAACTTCCTTGAGAAGTTTTGCTCATGTAGAGAGATTCACTTTGAGAGGACGCTTCCTCCATTATATCAGGAGGAAAGGAGAAGATGGGAACAGACCGGTTGGTGTGCACCTTGGGACGGGACGGGGGCTTCACCTGTGCTGGGGTGAAGGCTGAGGCAAGGCCACTGGCTAGCAGTGGGTGAGCCCGCCTGGCACGCCCGAGAGGCGTGGGGCACAGCTGCGGCAGAGGGAGGGGAGCAGCCACTGGGGATAAAGCAGCCTGGCCACTGACAGATCAAGGTGCTTGCTGGGTCCCCCACATCGATGCTGAACTCTCCGAGGATAAGAGAATAAGGAGCAAGGTGTAAACATTCACAGTGATCGGACCCTCTTGAAAAATCCAATTACTTTTTTATTATAGACATGTAGGTAAATATACTATCATGGTATATTTACCACACTATCATGCTACCAAAAACTTTTTGAAAAATAATATTTTAGCCAGAATCCAAACATATTAGCAATATTGTGGTATTACTGTATAACCCAGGACTGCTGATCTTTACCTGCCACCAGACTGTGAGTCTGAGGGAAGAGATTTGTATTTTGGAATCCCCTGAGCAACAGCAGTTGCCTGTGAGTGCCTGGTTACCTGCTTAAAATTGATTCCAACCAGAAAAATAATTTCAAGTTGAAATAAAGAGTTACGAGAAGCTTCAGCTCTAAATCACTGGAAGAGACACAAATTTCTTTTAACTGAAAGATACTGACACTTACTTTATCAATTCTCGTCCTTCAGAACTAATAAAATATTCAACCAGCCACTGACAAGCATCAAAACTTTTTGAAAGTAATGCTTCAATAGTGGCAATCCATTCTTCAGTGTCAACCCTTTAAAAAAGCAAAGACAGCGATGTTAGACAGCCCAGCAAATAACTCCATGGAGTGTCGCTCATTTTTTTTTTAGTAAAAAAAATTTTTTTTCCGGGGGTGGGGTGGAGGATAAGTTATGTACTCAATGACTGCTGGACTAACATGGATAGTCAGTTCAAGCCCCATATCTGGATATGACTTTTCCCAATTTCTAAAGACATACAGCATTTATGCCTTACACCACAGTTCTTTTTCTGTTTTGTCCATCTTTCCTACTGAATTAGAAATACCTTAAAAATAGGAACCCATATTTTAATCATCTGGGTGTGTATTAGGTAGTTGCCTTCAACCACCTTAAACAATGTTTTGAATTTTTAAGTGTTTGAATTTATAAATTCAACTTTAATTTAATTAATGACTTTTGTCACAAAAGACTATCAAAATGTGTCACCTCTTACCTGAGTTTTTTCTTTGTCCGTAGATAAGTCTGAAAAAGGAACTGAATGGCAAGCTGTAAGCTCACCTTTGCCATGCAAGGATAGTACGGATGCTTTAATTTAGTCTACAAGAGGGGGAGAAAAAAGACAGGCTATTTTTCACAGAAGTTTTATAGATTATTATGCATTGTTATGAACTGAATAATGAGATATATATAAAATAAAGTTAAATACTAGTAAGAAAAATCCAGCCAGTTCATAATAGAAAATGTTGCAGTAAAATTTTAAAAAGATTAAGATATCTCCTTCATTTCTTTTATGAAGCCTTCTCAAAATAGAGACTTTAGACCACAGGGTGTTAATTAAGCTACCAACAGACTAAGGAAGTCTTCCCCTTATTGGCAAACTGTGATCATGGTACTCAAGAAAAAGAAGCACTTAGGAGCTGTTCTTGAGTCTGGTAACATCTGATTACGAACTGGGAATAATTAATCTCCTCATAGCCCAATATCTGTTTACATCACCTATGGCTACTCTTAAATTTTTTATAAAATATAACAAGAGCACTTAAAAACCCAGTAAGTAGAAACCCACACTCATTCACAATCCGCATTATACATTCTGAATACTGCCTGTATTTTAATATCACCCATTAAGTGACACATTTGTGGGAATTTTTTTTGGCATTTAATCTAAATGCTAACAAGTGAGTGTGAGGGTGAGTCACTGAATGCTTTAGTGGAAAGATATTTAACTATGATCCTTTCTAATTTGTTTAGTAACAATCCAACTAGTACTTACAGCATTCAATGATGCTAAGGACAAAACAAAACTGAAATAATCACTACTGTACACATCTCTATTCTTCATAAACTTGAGGTTTTCATCTCTCACCATCTATAAAAGAAAATTGGTAATTATTTTTAAGAAACAGGGTAAATTATTCAATATGTAGAAGACATTTTTCCTGATGTTAGGTAAAATGGGTTCATAAAAACACTTCTCTCAAGCCTTGAAATTTTTAAAAAGGAGAGAGGAAAAACTTCCTTTCAAAGATAAGAAGTTGTAAAAAGGTGAATTATAATTCATTAAACCAAATTCTTCTGGGAAATTCAGGAAGACCACCATGTGAAGGACAAGTGAATTCTAACCTGTTACTCTGAGTGGAAAGGGACAATCAGAGCTTTCCCAAGTACAACCAGCTCCATGCTCTCTGTGTATCAGATGCTCAATTCCCTCTCTCTCTCTATCAAAGACTCCATATTTTTCTTAAATTTTTTGATTCTGGCTACTTAGCTTTTGATTACTTAGTGTATAAAGTCTGGACTGGGCAGTTGGACAGTCTGAATTTAAATCCTGGCTCTGTGACACTGGCAGATCATTTCTCTTTTCTAAGCCTTTTCTCCTTTTCATCTGAAAAATGGGAATAAAACCTGGTACTCCATGAGAGTGTTTTAAGAATCAGGGATTTGTTTAAGCATGTAGCACAGAGTAGGTATTCAATAACTAACGGTCGTCACTGTTATATTAGTTTTACCCAAAGGTTATGAACCTTATTTTTCTCTCCAGATTCAATAAGTTAATTTCAGCAATGTGTTTCTGCACTGCCCACTCCCTCCCCCTTGTTTATGTGGGGTGTCACACAGCAGGTCAGTGACAGCCCTGGCCAATCTTGAGTCTGTTGCCACCTCTGCGACAAGGGGGGTCAGAAGATGTGGTGCCAGAGGTACAACTTTGTCCACAAGAAGGCTGGCAGGAGTAGTTCTGGACCCATGAGACAGATTTTGACATTTATCTGGATTTTATCCCTTAGAACTTTTTATACAGTTCTTACCTGGTATATGCGAACAGGCATCTTCTCCACAAATAGTCCTTTCTTCTCGCCCTTTTTCACCAGCTTGGTTAGAATAGAGAGCCGGTCATTGTTAGGCCTATGGGGCCGAGGAGATGACTGAGGTGAAATTTCTGGTGAAGACGGTGCTGACCTAAAAGATGGAATCAGAAAAGTGTTTGTCTAGAATAAAATAGCTATTGTTTTAGTAGTTTGCTACAACCAGATAAACTTAACATAAACAGGGTATAAGACTTAAACTGTATACTTTCCTGATCTAATGTATTAAAATGCAAATTCACGGAAAACAGGACCTTTAAAAAAACTTTTCAGACAGTGCTGGTATAGTATTGGGTTGGCCAAAAGGTTGGTTCGTTTTTTTCCGTAAGATGGCTCTAGTAGCACTTAGTTGTCTTTAACTTCATTCAAAACAATTTTATTAGACTGCATGTGACAGCCGTCAGATCAGAGTGCATTAAAAAAAAGACTTATCAAAATTGGTGAATTTTTGTGTAGCCATTTTAATATTTAAGACGGAAGAAAAAAGCAACATTTTTGGCATATTATGCTTTATTATTTCAAGAAAGGTAAAAACGCAAGTGAAACTAAAAAAAAACAATTGTATAGTGTATGGAGTAGGTGCTGTGACTGATCGAACATGTCAAAAGTGGTTTGCAAAGTTTTGTGTTGGAGATTTCTCACTGGACGATGCTCCACGGTCAGGTAGACCAGTTGAAGTTGACAGCAATCCAATTGAGACATTAACTGAGAACAATCAACATTCTACCACGCGGGAGATAGCCGACATACTCAAAATATCCAAATCAAGTGCTGAAAATCATTTGCACCAGCTGGGTTATGTGAATTGCTTTGATGTTTGGGTTTCACGTAAGCTAAGCGAAAAAAACCTTCTTGACCATATTTCCACATGCGATTCTCTACTTAAACATAATGAAATCGTTGCATTTTTAAAACAAATTGTGATGGGTGATGAAAAGTGGATACTGTACAATAATGTGGAACGGAAGAGATCGTGGGGCAAGCGAAATGAACCACCACCAACCACACCAAAGGCTGGTCTTCATCCAAAGAAGGTGATGTTGTGTATATGGTGGGATTGGAAGGGAGTCCTCTATTATGAGCTCCTTCAGGAAAACCAAACGATTAATTCCAACAAATACTGCTCTCAATTAGACCAACTGAAAGCAGAACTCGACAAAAAGCATCCAGAATTAGCCAACATAAAACGCATAATCTTCCATCAGGATAACACAAGACTGCATGTTTCTTTGATGACCAGGCAGAAACTGTTACAGCTTGGCTGGGAAGTTTTGATCCATCCGCCATATTCACCAGACTTCGCACCTTTGGATTTCCATTTATTTCGGTCATTACAAAATTCTCTTAACGGAAAAAATTTTAATTCCCTGGAAGACTGCAAAAGGCACCTGGAACAGTTCTTTGCTCAAAGAGATAAAAAGTTTTGGGAAGATGGAATTATGCATTTGCCTGAAAAATGGCGGAAGATAGTGGAACAAAAGGGTGAATACATTGTTCAATAAAGTTCTTGGTGAAAATAAAAAATGTGTCTTTTATTTTTACTTAAAAACTGAAGGCACTTTTTGGCCGACCCAAAACTATGCTCTGGACATACAGTGTACTCCATAAATGAGATTTAAAAAAAATCTCAGTTCTAGAATGAAATAATTTCTATGCATGTTTCTGAAAACAAAATAACCTCTTGCCAAGGAAATAATGACTAGGTAGCAGCAAGAAGAAAGAAAAGGGGTAGAGGGATTTACTTATTTTCTTTTTAGAATTTCTCTGTAGCTTAGCTAATTACCCTTAAATCCCAAACAGCATACTCTGAAGATCACGTTATCACCTACTGAAATCACACAGCAAATTACACAGAGGAGAAACTCACAGAGAGAGATCCTCAGCTTCCTGCCGCACAACGCTGACTCGACTTTTCTTTGGTAACACAGGGGAGTTCTGATCAGACACCCTTTGGTAGAAGAGCATATAGGCGTTCCAGTATCTTCGGCGTACATCAGTATATGGGTTCGCTTCATAACGAGACAATAAGAAAAATCTCTTGGTAAATAAAAAAGGTGTTTTTTTTTTGTCTTGACAATCTATAACCAAGGACCCACAAATCCAGCAAGTAATTACTTACTAAATTTGTTAAATGGAAAGCGTAAGTGAAGTGTGTGTCTTTTTAGAGCACTGCTTAAAATCACTCCGAAGGTGATGCAGAGGGGCAGGGAGTAAGGAGTTGTATGGTAGCAGAGTAGGGGAAAGAAGGTAAACATTCCGAGGCAAGTGGAAATTTAATCAAAAGGCAAGTAACATTTAAAAATAAGTTCTGTGGCATAGGATGGGATTATAATTGGCCTCACTTAACCATTTCTGCATAGAAGAGCCAAATCCAGGTAAATTTTGGCAATGACACTATGTTTAGCTGATAAAGGTTACTACCATTAGATGCATGACTACCACGGTCTGGTGTCAAAATCTAACATTGTGGATCTCATACAGGTGGAAAGATTTAAATGCCCCTAGAGTATTTCAAAATCAGGTTTCAAAAATGTCAAGGTCTCTGAAAAATATTTCTTCTTCAAATAGCAAATTCTGATGGGATTCTGTGATGTACTTTTCCATATATTTTTTTCTTCTGGGGGTAGAGTTGTGGAAAGATTCCTTTACCACACTGCATAACAAATAAGGTTTTAAAAACACAGGTGCTAGAAATGTCTTCTCCATTAATCACATCTCTACATAAGTGAAAAGGAAATTTGAAAATTTTAGTGGACTACTACTTCTGAAACTATTTTTAAGGTTGAAATTCTTTCAAGTTGTTCTTTAATATTCATTTCTTCCATTTAACTCACCCTCCCCCCCATCCCAGGGCTGTTGTAAGGAATTATTTAAAAAGAATTCTGTAAGCAGCTTGAAACTTTTCACCCTGGCTATCAAGGAGTTCGTGGATCTACATGGCTAGAGCAGTAGTATGTAAAAAAAAATAAAATCTTTTCTATTTTTATATAAAAAATACTGCTTCCAATTTGATAGAAAACTATAAATTAAGAAAATAAAACTAATGGAAAATACACATTTGCAAATACTTACTTTGATCATAAACTTTTGGTCTATATTCTCCTCCAAAGCATTCGTACTCTAGGGTCTCATCATTTAGGTCAAATTCTTCTATAACTGTGTCATTAAATTTATACCACTTTCCTTTTCCACATCCCCTAGAGCATAGATTTGATAAAACAAGTATTATGAGGTTACAAATCAAACATCCCCATCCCCCAGCATTTATCTCTATATATTGTCTACAAATACAGCAGGTAATTACCATTTGAAAACACCTAAGAAAAATATAGCAACAGTTACTTCAATTTCTTAAACAACTTTTCAAATTGAAGGGATAAAACAATTGCAACAAGCTTTAAAAATCCACCATGAAATAAGATCAAAGAACAAAGCAAAAGCTTCTTTGCACTGTAATGATAAGTGTGGATGACAAAGTAGGGCACGGAGAGCAGAGGAGAGATACAGGGGGCAGGGGGAGTGGAGGAGGGATACAGTGGGGGCAGAGAATGCATAGAAAAGATATAGGAGGATAGGGGTAGCAGAGGAGAGGTACGGCAGGGCAGGGAACAGAGGAGAGACTACTGGAAGGGTGGAGTGAGGGAGCAGTACGAGAAGCCCTTACCGCCTGTCCTTGATGAAGGAATAGTAGTGGCCTGCATGTGCCTGCCCACTATGTACAATGACACCGACAAGTTCGTAGTTTTCTGTGAGGGCAACTTTTTTTCGTGGAGATCCTCCACCTCCCTGATCCATATTTCGCCCGTTTTCACCAACTTCCGAAGATGAATCTTGGCGAGCCATTCCTGAAACTGTGTAAGGCTCCATGTTTAGCATCCAGGGAAACTATTTAAAAAGCAAAAAGAGCACATTAATGTTGGTTAGTAACATATAGGGTCACACCCAATTAAGTCTGTACAAAGAAGAGGGATGTGTTTTCCTAATATAAGCTAGGAGTACCCTCCAATTCAAGTACACAATCTCAGAATGGCTCACAAGTCTAGGAAGGTTTAAGCAGTCTCTTGCTTGAGCATTAAGGAAAGGATTTCACTTCATAGCTCTCACTAGGATGCCTTCTAGAAATGAGGGTTACCGTCTAGAGATCTGCCGGTACCACTAGCAGCAGCTGCTTAAGACGAGGGTCTGTGTACTTCTCAGAATGCTGAGACCACAGCCTTTCACATTTTAGATGAAATTTGAAAATATAAAAAGGAAACAATAAAGGGAGTACAGTAATAATGGTTATTAAAAAACCAAGAAAAAAAAAAGTTACCCTTATCTGTTCATCATATTTAATGGAGCGTCCACTCTCCCAGTCAAATCCAAATCTCATCAGGTGGATGACCAAGACACTAGGCAACGACTTAATACAGGTCCTTTTCACTGTTGTTCTCTAAAGAGAAGCAAAACCCAATTATCTCCATGGAGACAATAAAATAACAAAGTAATTAATATGAAGGTCACAGATTTCTACAGGGCTTTCCCATCTCTGTAAACACAAGTCATGACACAATTTAATGGCAGTAACAATAGGAGCTTAATACTGATCTTACATAAAACATAAAGACAAAGCCCATGAATAACAAATTAATCTTGTTTTCTGAAAAGGGCAAATGTTAATACCTTTTCTTTACACTTTTCACAGTAATATGCATTACTTCCCTCTAGAACTTCTCCTCTAACAAACTGGTCCAAAGAAATTTCCAAACTCTGACAGGAAGTAACTCCTAGATTGAGAGCCATGAAAGCTTCCTCGCGCTCATATCTGCTTAGGAAATAACAGAAAAACCATATCAGCAATGGAATTTAAAAATCTTGAAATTACCACAGTACTTGAGATTGAACACAGAACTATTGATACATTCCTAATCACTATAATTAACACACACCTTCTCATCTTTCTAAAAGTATACTAAATAAAAATGCCAATTTTTGACCACTTAGAATTGCTTAAAATTATGAATTTCAACAAAGAAATTTTAGAAATGGAAATTAATTCCCTGGCAATTTCCCCAAAGAAATTTAATTCAATAAACATTTATAGATCCATTAAGAGATATATCTACAAACCTCTCAATGAATAAAAAGTTTACAACATTCTAGAAGAATCATTTAAAAATGACAGTGATTATTTTTTGATGTCAGTGTTATCTTCACTAACCTGTGAGGACAGTCTTTACAGATCTTCTGATCAGAATAGATGCCCTGAAAAGTATTCTTAAAAATTTGGTCTCTCCCCATTTTCTGTTGAAATAAAAAGTTAAAATTTTAGTTGATGCCTCTAGAACTTTTAGGTTGTTTATACAGAATTTTACTTAGACCTGAGCTAAAGCATAGATTTTAATTTAACCAACAAAATAAAACGAGTCAGCTTGGTAGTTTAAGCTGGGAACTAATGTAAGAATTATAACCCACGAGACCCGCTGCCAGAGTAATGCAAATGATCAGAAAAGGAAGAGGAGTGGCCGTCAGCCACTCTGTTGACAGGACAGCATTCTCCATGATGATCCTGAATCCTTCTCCCCTTGCCACAGTTACCAAGCTAGGAGTAACTCTCCATGATCTTTTCTTTTTTCTTGTGGATAGAACGCTACAAATTTGTAAATTATTTTTACTTAATTTATTTTTTTGGCTGCACCGTGCAGGTTTTGGGATCTTAGTTCCCCAACCAGGGATAGAACCCCTGCAGTGGAAGTGTGGAGTCCTAACCACTGGACTGCCAGGGAAGTCCCTATAGGTTATTATTATTATTTTTTCCCAGTTGCGCTGGGTCTTAGTTGCGGCAGGTGGGCTCCTTACTTGTGGCTCACTGGCCCCTTAGTTGTGGCATGCGAACTCTTAGTTGCAGCATGCATGTGGGATCTAGTTCCCCGACCAGGGATTGAACCCATGCCCCCTGCAGCGGAAGTGTGGAGTCCTAACCACTGGACCACGAGGGAAGTCCCTATGAGTTATTTTTTAAAAAAGAAATGGATAACTTGTGCCTACTGAGAGGAGAGGCAAATGCTGGCAGTGATGGGAGGCTGTCTGTATTTTAGAAGGCAATACCACTTAGGAAGTTTGTGACACATTTTCCTGGGTAGAGGTAGAAAGCTTTGGGTCGCACAACCACAAACAACTTTTGAATCTGGTCCTTTTGTACCCTTTGACAAAGCAAAACAGCTCTGCATGGGGCCATCAGTTCACCGGTGACAGCAGTACTCCTCTGAGGCCAGGTTACTTCAGTGCAGACACAGAGCGTGTAGCTACAAATGGTTATCATTATGGGGTATAGGTTAAGAGTTACATACTTTATCAAGTGTCAGATGAATTAAGAAGAAAATAAATCTATAATCTATAGTGTTCTGTGTATGTTTTGATATTCAAACCCAGAAGAAATGAATTACTGTTGTGGTATTAAAGACGATCACTTTCTGATTAGTCAGTTTCATAGTAATCCCAAATCCTAAACCACTGCTCTCATGTTACAGAGTCTGAGGGAGTTAGAGGGAAAATGAAACTTTTTCTACCTTGAGATATTCATCCATCTGATCGATGAGACTGGTGAAGAATTCATATGCATCCTGTTGTTCTCTCACATAAAGTTCTTTGTTCCACATCTTGAAAATCTATGTAACAAGAATTAAATATGTCGTTACAGGAAAAGTAGCAATTCCTGAATATGGTAGAAAAGGAAAATGAAAGAGTCCTTAAATGCTTCTAAAAACCAAGTTTACTATTAGGGTATAAAAGTTTTTACTGACGTGAGATTAGCTTACATTCAGCCATCTATGTTTTTCCTCGGTCCCTTATCTTAATAAGTCTATGAAACCATAGAGGGTGAGATCTATGGCCAGGGAACAGTTTCTCTCTTAGAAACTAACCAACCTATAGGGGAAAATATAAGGTAAAACATAGTAAAGCAATGTTTTAGAAGAATGTTCTTTATTTAGAGGCATTAGTGAAATTGGCATAAATTCAGAGGAATAATTTGAACAAATATTTCAAACAGCTAAATAAGAATAATGGGAAATAGTCAAAATACTTAAGATTAGCAAATCCCTAGAAATTATAAATGATTATTCTCGACATTCTAATCACTTGACTCAAGCTCCAATGCCAATAAGAATGGTATAAACATTTCTTTTAATAGGTTCTTCGCAATGGGATTAGTCTAGAGTCAATCAACAAGACACTAGAGAAAGAATGCAGCCACACTCCAAATACCTAACACCCTTCAATCTAAAGAGTTACTGGGTAAAATACCTTCCAAAAGTTCTCAGGTACATAGTACTGCAGCTTGCTTTCCATCAAATGCCCAAAGAGAGACTGCACTTGGTAGAATACACTATCGTCTGGATTGTCCGTGTCATCATCCACTGAAAGTAATGACTAAAAAGAAATGAACTGTATTAAATTAGAAATAGTCAACCGCTTTCAGAAAATCTTGACTTCTGTATGTGTGAGTACCCACTGCTCCTTCAGAATGGTATGTATGTTTGTATATGGCTATAACTCTGCATATGTTTAGCTTCAATGCTTCCTAGTTGGTGTAATCATGAATAAATCATCTCTTTGAGCTTCTGTTCGATTATGAAAAACTGCAACTAGTAATGCCAGGATCTCTAAAAGAAATAAGTGTGACATGATGACACACAGAATATTCTCAAAACTATTTCATAGCTTTGCTATATCACAAGCTACTAATAGATTTTTATAGAATGCTAACGATAGAGTCTAAATATTTCTAAAATACCAAAAATGTTAGTAGCTTTATGGAATACAATTTGAGAATAATTGAGGAGTTCAAAAATCACATTAAGTCAAATCCATCTGTCAAACAGGCAGCATATTACCTCAGCAGATATACAAAAATATGTGACTATGAACAATGTCATCTATACAGATTTCAGAAGCTACTAGAGAATCTCTAATTATGTCCAGTTTAGTAAACCCCAAAATGCAATATATGAATATGGAACAGTTCTCAGGCAATGTACACATACATCATTTATGATACTAAACAGGAAAGAGGAAGAAAATCACCTCCGGGAGACCAGGCTGCATATACAGCTGCTGGAAGACTGCATTCATGTAACATGTAGCGCCACCATTCCTCAGTCCCACAAACCCTGAGCTGGACCTGCTATCCACTGGGGGAAGGTACTAGGAAAGAGAGGAGCAGAAAGAGAGAGAGAGAATTAGTATCTCTGCCATCAGCACATTTCCTTACAGCTTTATGAGATGTCTGAGTGGAAAAGAGAGATACAGATTTATCCATTCAGTGTGTTACAAGTTATGGTAGCAAACCTATGTTCATGAAGTACCTCTGCAGATGCAATACAATTCTAAAACTACTATCTCAACGTTTCCTTTTAGTTCTTAAAGTACCTCACATATATACGAAGCATGTATCTATACATCCACTATGTAGTCTTGCATTTAGTCACTTGATTATCATTTGACAAACATTTTTTAAGAGCACAATGTGCCAGGCCAGGCATTGTGCCAGTGATATGAGAGAGAGCAGAAATGTATTTAGTGTTTGATCTCAAGGAGCTTACATTATAGTAAGGTATACATTAATTAAGTAAAAATATTGATATATATTTACAAACTGAGGTAGTAATCTGAAAAGTAGGAAGGGTTCTATGAAGTGTTTACTATAAGAATCCTAACCTGTCTGGATAGTCAAGGAAGGCTCATATTCCTTCCCTTCCTTTTTTGAGAAGGTAACATTCTTCTATTGAACTTCCTCTAATAAGTATGCCATTAAATAAGTATGTAAACGCCCTAGCATTTCACTTAAGGATGATCTGTAACAATGTAGATTCCAGTACAGTATTTTTCTAGGTAGAAATCGTCTAGAAAAGGCATCTTGGATACAAGTTCAACATGGCACTTCAATGGATATTGTAATGACACACTCTGAAATGCTATTACAGCAGAATCTTGGTTCTATCCTATGACCAGAATCATGTTATCTGCATGTATCAAGTACGTGTAACCATGTAATAACTAACCAATTGACAAAACCCTGGAGGTCTTCTGGACTGAAAGGAATTGCTAAATATCACATACTTTTCATTAACATTCAACATGCACTTAGAGCAGGGTGATTTCTAAGATCTAATTAACAGTGTAATTTATTTGTAGTCCAAAGCACAGACTAAAAAAAAAAGTTATAAAATAAGAAAAACTGGTTCATAACAGTGCTAAAAATGTAAGTATTTATATGACAAATATTTTCACTATGCTGATATAATCCGACTTATTAAAATAAGATTGTCATTTTAATCTGATTATTAAATAAATGCATGTAAAACTTAAAGCATAGCATAAAGTAAGCATTATAAACTAAACAGTTCAAGATTAGCAAATCTTGGCAATGGCAACCAAAATAGTTCCCAATTTACGCATTCACATTCCACTTTGCAAGTGCTCTTTCCTCTACTTAGAACACCTGTTCTCACTTCTTTTCCTGCCTAACTTGTATGTTCCATAGTACTCAGCTCAGGCATCCAAAGGGATGAGACTGCCTCTTTATGATGTTAGTGGAGAATGCGGAAGAGATCGTGGGGCAAGCGAAATGAACCACCACCAACCACACCAAAGGCTGGTCTTCATCCAAAGAAGGTGATGTTGTGTATATGGTGGGATTGGAAGGGAGTCCTCTATTATGAGCTCCTTCAGGAAAACCAAACGATTAATTCCAACAAATACTGCTCTCAATTAGACCAACTGAAAGCAGAACTCGACAAAAAGCATCCAGAATTAGCCAACATAAAACGCATAATCTTCCATCAGGATAACACAAGACTGCATGTTTCTTTGATGACCAGGCAGAAACTGTTACAGCTTGGCTGGGAAGTTTTGATCCATCCGCCATATTCACCAGACTTCGCACCTTTGGATTTCCATTTATTTCGGTCATTACAAAATTCTCTTAACGGAAAAAATTTTAATTCCCTGGAAGACTGCAAAAGGCACCTGGAACAGTTCTTTGCTCAAAGAGATAAAAAGTTTTGGGAAGATGGAATTATGCATTTGCCTGAAAAATGGCGGAAGATAGTGGAACAAAAGGGTGAATACATTGTTCAATAAAGTTCTTGGTGAAAATAAAAAATGTGTCTTTTATTTTTACTTAAAAACTGAAGGCACTTTTTGGCCGACCCAAAACTATGCTCTGGACATACAGTGTACTCCATAAATGAGATTTAAAAAAAATCTCAGTTCTAGAATGAAATAATTTCTATGCATGTTTCTGAAAACAAAATAACCTCTTGCCAAGGAAATAATGACTAGGTAGCAGCAAGAAGAAAGAAAAGGGGTAGAGGGATTTACTTATTTTCTTTTTAGAATTTCTCTGTAGCTTAGCTAATTACCCTTAAATCCCAAACAGCATACTCTGAAGATCACGTTATCACCTACTGAAATCACACAGCAAATTACACAGAGGAGAAACTCACAGAGAGAGATCCTCAGCTTCCTGCCGCACAACGCTGACTCGACTTTTCTTTGGTAACACAGGGGAGTTCTGATCAGACACCCTTTGGTAGAAGAGCATATAGGCGTTCCAGTATCTTCGGCGTACATCAGTATATGGGTTCGCTTCATAACGAGACAATAAGAAAAATCTCTTGGTAAATAAAAAAGGTGTTTTTTTTTTGTCTTGACAATCTATAACCAAGGACCCACAAATCCAGCAAGTAATTACTTACTAAATTTGTTAAATGGAAAGCGTAAGTGAAGTGTGTGTCTTTTTAGAGCACTGCTTAAAATCACTCCGAAGGTGATGCAGAGGGGCAGGGAGTAAGGAGTTGTATGGTAGCAGAGTAGGGGAAAGAAGGTAAACATTCCGAGGCAAGTGGAAATTTAATCAAAAGGCAAGTAACATTTAAAAATAAGTTCTGTGGCATAGGATGGGATTATAATTGGCCTCACTTAACCATTTCTGCATAGAAGAGCCAAATCCAGGTAAATTTTGGCAATGACACTATGTTTAGCTGATAAAGGTTACTACCATTAGATGCATGACTACCACGGTCTGGTGTCAAAATCTAACATTGTGGATCTCATACAGGTGGAAAGATTTAAATGCCCCTAGAGTATTTCAAAATCAGGTTTCAAAAATGTCAAGGTCTCTGAAAAATATTTCTTCTTCAAATAGCAAATTCTGATGGGATTCTGTGATGTACTTTTCCATATATTTTTTTCTTCTGGGGGTAGAGTTGTGGAAAGATTCCTTTACCACACTGCATAACAAATAAGGTTTTAAAAACACAGGTGCTAGAAATGTCTTCTCCATTAATCACATCTCTACATAAGTGAAAAGGAAATTTGAAAATTTTAGTGGACTACTACTTCTGAAACTATTTTTAAGGTTGAAATTCTTTCAAGTTGTTCTTTAATATTCATTTCTTCCATTTAACTCACCCTCCCCCCCATCCCAGGGCTGTTGTAAGGAATTATTTAAAAAGAATTCTGTAAGCAGCTTGAAACTTTTCACCCTGGCTATCAAGGAGTTCGTGGATCTACATGGCTAGAGCAGTAGTATGTAAAAAAAAATAAAATCTTTTCTATTTTTATATAAAAAATACTGCTTCCAATTTGATAGAAAACTATAAATTAAGAAAATAAAACTAATGGAAAATACACATTTGCAAATACTTACTTTGATCATAAACTTTTGGTCTATATTCTCCTCCAAAGCATTCGTACTCTAGGGTCTCATCATTTAGGTCAAATTCTTCTATAACTGTGTCATTAAATTTATACCACTTTCCTTTTCCACATCCCCTAGAGCATAGATTTGATAAAACAAGTATTATGAGGTTACAAATCAAACATCCCCATCCCCCAGCATTTATCTCTATATATTGTCTACAAATACAGCAGGTAATTACCATTTGAAAACACCTAAGAAAAATATAGCAACAGTTACTTCAATTTCTTAAACAACTTTTCAAATTGAAGGGATAAAACAATTGCAACAAGCTTTAAAAATCCACCATGAAATAAGATCAAAGAACAAAGCAAAAGCTTCTTTGCACTGTAATGATAAGTGTGGATGACAAAGTAGGGCACGGAGAGCAGAGGAGAGATACAGGGGGCAGGGGGAGTGGAGGAGGGATACAGTGGGGGCAGAGAATGCATAGAAAAGATATAGGAGGATAGGGGTAGCAGAGGAGAGGTACGGCAGGGCAGGGAACAGAGGAGAGACTACTGGAAGGGTGGAGTGAGGGAGCAGTACGAGAAGCCCTTACCGCCTGTCCTTGATGAAGGAATAGTAGTGGCCTGCATGTGCCTGCCCACTATGTACAATGACACCGACAAGTTCGTAGTTTTCTGTGAGGGCAACTTTTTTTCGTGGAGATCCTCCACCTCCCTGATCCATATTTCGCCCGTTTTCACCAACTTCCGAAGATGAATCTTGGCGAGCCATTCCTGAAACTGTGTAAGGCTCCATGTTTAGCATCCAGGGAAACTATTTAAAAAGCAAAAAGAGCACATTAATGTTGGTTAGTAACATATAGGGTCACACCCAATTAAGTCTGTACAAAGAAGAGGGATGTGTTTTCCTAATATAAGCTAGGAGTACCCTCCAATTCAAGTACACAATCTCAGAATGGCTCACAAGTCTAGGAAGGTTTAAGCAGTCTCTTGCTTGAGCATTAAGGAAAGGATTTCACTTCATAGCTCTCACTAGGATGCCTTCTAGAAATGAGGGTTACCGTCTAGAGATCTGCCGGTACCACTAGCAGCAGCTGCTTAAGACGAGGGTCTGTGTACTTCTCAGAATGCTGAGACCACAGCCTTTCACATTTTAGATGAAATTTGAAAATATAAAAAGGAAACAATAAAGGGAGTACAGTAATAATGGTTATTAAAAAACCAAGAAAAAAAAAAGTTACCCTTATCTGTTCATCATATTTAATGGAGCGTCCACTCTCCCAGTCAAATCCAAATCTCATCAGGTGGATGACCAAGACACTAGGCAACGACTTAATACAGGTCCTTTTCACTGTTGTTCTCTAAAGAGAAGCAAAACCCAATTATCTCCATGGAGACAATAAAATAACAAAGTAATTAATATGAAGGTCACAGATTTCTACAGGGCTTTCCCATCTCTGTAAACACAAGTCATGACACAATTTAATGGCAGTAACAATAGGAGCTTAATACTGATCTTACATAAAACATAAAGACAAAGCCCATGAATAACAAATTAATCTTGTTTTCTGAAAAGGGCAAATGTAATACCTTTTCTTTACACTTTTCACAGTAATATGCATTACTTCCCTCTAGAACTTCTCCTCTAACAAACTGGTCCAAAGAAATTTCCAAACTCTGACAGGAAGTAACTCCTAGATTGAGAGCCATGAAAGCTTCCTCGCGCTCATATCTGCTTAGGAAATAACAGAAAAACCATATCAGCAATGGAATTTAAAAATCTTGAAATTACCACAGTACTTGAGATTGAACACAGAACTATTGATACATTCCTAATCACTATAATTAACACACACCTTCTCATCTTTCTAAAAGTATACTAAATAAAAATGCCAATTTTTGACCACTTAGAATTGCTTAAAATTATGAATTTCAACAAAGAAATTTTAGAAATGGAAATTAATTCCCTGGCAATTTCCCCAAAGAAATTTAATTCAATAAACATTTATAGATCCATTAAGAGATATATCTACAAACCTCTCAATGAATAAAAAGTTTACAACATTCTAGAAGAATCATTTAAAAATGACAGTGATTATTTTTTGATGTCAGTGTTATCTTCACTAACCTGTGAGGACAGTCTTTACAGATCTTCTGATCAGAATAGATGCCCTGAAAAGTATTCTTAAAAATTTGGTCTCTCCCCATTTTCTGTTGAAATAAAAAGTTAAAATTTTAGTTGATGCCTCTAGAACTTTTAGGTTGTTTATACAGAATTTTACTTAGACCTGAGCTAAAGCATAGATTTTAATTTAACCAACAAAATAAAACGAGTCAGCTTGGTAGTTTAAGCTGGGAACTAATGTAAGAATTATAACCCACGAGACCCGCTGCCAGAGTAATGCAAATGATCAGAAAAGGAAGAGGAGTGGCCGTCAGCCACTCTGTTGACAGGACAGCATTCTCCATGATGATCCTGAATCCTTCTCCCCTTGCCACAGTTACCAAGCTAGGAGTAACTCTCCATGATCTTTTCTTTTTTCTTGTGGATAGAACGCTACAAATTTGTAAATTATTTTTACTTAATTTATTTTTTTGGCTGCACCGTGCAGGTTTTGGGATCTTAGTTCCCCAACCAGGGATAGAACCCCTGCAGTGGAAGTGTGGAGTCC
Source organism: Physeter macrocephalus (assembly GCF_002837175.3). Classification (NCBI taxonomy): domain Eukaryota; kingdom Metazoa; phylum Chordata; class Mammalia; order Artiodactyla; family Physeteridae; genus Physeter; species Physeter macrocephalus. Next base: position 137,116,079 of record NC_041217.1, read on the forward strand.
TAACCACTGGACTGCCAGGGAAGTCCCTATAGGTTATTATTATTATTTTTTCCCAGTTGCGCTGGGTCTTAGTTGCGGCAGGTGGGCTCCTTACTTTTGGCTCACTGGCCCCTTAGTTGTGGCATGCGAACTCTTAGTTGCAGCATGCATGTGGGATCTAGTTCCCCGACCAGGGATTGAACCCATGCCCCCTGCAGCGGAAGTGTGGAGTCCTAACCACTGGACCACGAGGGAAGTCCCTATGAGTTATTTTTTAAAAAAGAAATGGATAACTTGTGCCTACTGAGAGGAGAGGCAAATGCTGGCAGTGATGGGAGGCTGTCTGTATTTTAGAAGGCAATACCACTTAGGAAGTTTGTGACACATTTTCCTGGGTAGAGGTAGAAAGCTTTGGGTCGCACAACCACAAACAACTTTTGAATCTGGTCCTTTTGTACCCTTTGACAAAGCAAAACAGCTCTGCATGGGGCCATCAGTTCACCGGTGACAGCAGTACTCCTCTGAGGCCAGGTTACTTCAGTGCAGACACAGAGCGTGTAGCTACAAATGGTTATCATTATGGGGTATAGGTTAAGAGTTACATACTTTATCAAGTGTCAGATGAATTAAGAAGAAAATAAATCTATAATCTATAGTGTTCTGTGTATGTTTTGATATTCAAACCCAGAAGAAATGAATTACTGTTGTGGTATTAAAGACGATCACTTTCTGATTAGTCAGTTTCATAGTAATCCCAAATCCTAAACCACTGCTCTCATGTTACAGAGTCTGAGGGAGTTAGAGGGAAAATGAAACTTTTTCTACCTTGAGATATTCATCCATCTGATCGATGAGACTGGTGAAGAATTCATATGCATCCTGTTGTTCTCTCACATAAAGTTCTTTGTTCCACATCTTGAAAATCTATGTAACAAGAATTAAATATGTCGTTACAGGAAAAGTAGCAATTCCTGAATATGGTAGAAAAGGAAAATGAAAGAGTCCTTAAATGCTTCTAAAAACCAAGTTTACTATTAGGGTATAAAAGTTTTTACTGACGTGAGATTAGCTTACATTCAGCCATCTATGTTTTTCCTCGGTCCCTTATCTTAATAAGTCTATGAAACCATAGAGGGTGAGATCTATGGCCAGGGAACAGTTTCTCTCTTAGAAACTAACCAACCTATAGGGGAAAATATAAGGTAAAACATAGTAAAGCAATGTTTTAGAAGAATGTTCTTTATTTAGAGGCATTAGTGAAATTGGCATAAATTCAGAGGAATAATTTGAACAAATATTTCAAACAGCTAAATAAGAATAATGGGAAATAGTCAAAATACTTAAGATTAGCAAATCCCTAGAAATTATAAATGATTATTCTCGACATTCTAATCACTTGACTCAAGCTCCAATGCCAATAAGAATGGTATAAACATTTCTTTTAATAGGTTCTTCGCAATGGGATTAGTCTAGAGTCAATCAACAAGACACTAGAGAAAGAATGCAGCCACACTCCAAATACCTAACACCCTTCAATCTAAAGAGTTACTGGGTAAAATACCTTCCAAAAGTTCTCAGGTACATAGTACTGCAGCTTGCTTTCCATCAAATGCCCAAAGAGAGACTGCACTTGGTAGAATACACTATCGTCTGGATTGTCCGTGTCATCATCCACTGAAAGTAATGACTAAAAAGAAATGAACTGTATTAAATTAGAAATAGTCAACCGCTTTCAGAAAATCTTGACTTCTGTATGTGTGAGTACCCACTGCTCCTTCAGAATGGTATGTATGTTTGTATATGGCTATAACTCTGCATATGTTTAGCTTCAATGCTTCCTAGTTGGTGTAATCATGAATAAATCATCTCTTTGAGCTTCTGTTCGATTATGAAAAACTGCAACTAGTAATGCCAGGATCTCTAAAAGAAATAAGTGTGACATGATGACACACAGAATATTCTCAAAACTATTTCATAGCTTTGCTATATCACAAGCTACTAATAGATTTTTATAGAATGCTAACGATAGAGTCTAAATATTTCTAAAATACCAAAAATGTTAGTAGCTTTATGGAATACAATTTGAGAATAATTGAGGAGTTCAAAAATCACATTAAGTCAAATCCATCTGTCAAACAGGCAGCATATTACCTCAGCAGATATACAAAAATATGTGACTATGAACAATGTCATCTATACAGATTTCAGAAGCTACTAGAGAATCTCTAATTATGTCCAGTTTAGTAAACCCCAAAATGCAATATATGAATATGGAACAGTTCTCAGGCAATGTACACATACATCATTTATGATACTAAACAGGAAAGAGGAAGAAAATCACCTCCGGGAGACCAGGCTGCATATACAGCTGCTGGAAGACTGCATTCATGTAACATGTAGCGCCACCATTCCTCAGTCCCACAAACCCTGAGCTGGACCTGCTATCCACTGGGGGAAGGTACTAGGAAAGAGAGGAGCAGAAAGAGAGAGAGAGAATTAGTATCTCTGCCATCAGCACATTTCCTTACAGCTTTATGAGATGTCTGAGTGGAAAAGAGAGATACAGATTTATCCATTCAGTGTGTTACAAGTTATGGTAGCAAACCTATGTTCATGAAGTACCTCTGCAGATGCAATACAATTCTAAAACTACTATCTCAACGTTTCCTTTTAGTTCTTAAAGTACCTCACATATATACGAAGCATGTATCTATACATCCACTATGTAGTCTTGCATTTAGTCACTTGATTATCATTTGACAAACATTTTTTAAGAGCACAATGTGCCAGGCCAGGCATTGTGCCAGTGATATGAGAGAGAGCAGAAATGTATTTAGTGTTTGATCTCAAGGAGCTTACATTATAGTAAGGTATACATTAATTAAGTAAAAATATTGATATATATTTACAAACTGAGGTAGTAATCTGAAAAGTAGGAAGGGTTCTATGAAGTGTTTACTATAAGAATCCTAACCTGTCTGGATAGTCAAGGAAGGCTCATATTCCTTCCCTTCCTTTTTTGAGAAGGTAACATTCTTCTATTGAACTTCCTCTAATAAGTATGCCATTAAATAAGTATGTAAACGCCCTAGCATTTCACTTAAGGATGATCTGTAACAATGTAGATTCCAGTACAGTATTTTTCTAGGTAGAAATCGTCTAGAAAAGGCATCTTGGATACAAGTTCAACATGGCACTTCAATGGATATTGTAATGACACACTCTGAAATGCTATTACAGCAGAATCTTGGTTCTATCCTATGACCAGAATCATGTTATCTGCATGTATCAAGTACGTGTAACCATGTAATAACTAACCAATTGACAAAACCCTGGAGGTCTTCTGGACTGAAAGGAATTGCTAAATATCACATACTTTTCATTAACATTCAACATGCACTTAGAGCAGGGTGATTTCTAAGATCTAATTAACAGTGTAATTTATTTGTAGTCCAAAGCACAGACTAAAAAAAAAAGTTATAAAATAAGAAAAACTGGTTCATAACAGTGCTAAAAATGTAAGTATTTATATGACAAATATTTTCACTATGCTGATATAATCCGACTTATTAAAATAAGATTGTCATTTTAATCTGATTATTAAATAAATGCATGTAAAACTTAAAGCATAGCATAAAGTAAGCATTATAAACTAAACAGTTCAAGATTAGCAAATCTTGGCAATGGCAACCAAAATAGTTCCCAATTTACGCATTCACATTCCACTTTGCAAGTGCTCTTTCCTCTACTTAGAACACCTGTTCTCACTTCTTTTCCTGCCTAACTTGTATGTTCCATAGTACTCAGCTCAGGCATCCAAAGGGATGAGACTGCCTCTTTATGATGTTAGTGGAGAATGCTTTAAAAGTGTCCTCCCACTCCTGGCCTGGTATTCCAGGGCATCTGCAGCTTGCTTCCCTCTTGCAGATCCCGACATATACAAAGCTGTCCATGGCTTCTCATGTCTGGAATGACCTTCCCACCTTGCTTCAATTGGCTCATCACTCTTAAGGGCTCTATTTTAAATTCCATCTTTTCTAAGAAGCTTTCTAAAACACCACCATCTGGTGTTGAAGTGCCTCTCTGTTAGTAGAGCATTCAGGACATACCTCAATCTTTGTGCTGGGTTCTATCTTCATTTCTGAGCTCCAAAAGCCAACAACGCCTTAGCGCATAGTAAACTCAATAAATCTTAGTTGAATTTAAGTGAACATAGACTATACTGTGACAGAACCAATGTTTTCTGGAATTTGTAGCTCTAGTGCCTGGCACTGTGCCATGCACAGTTCCTCAAAAAATAGATTGAAATGCTACTTTTTACTGAGGGTAATTATCAACTGACTTGAAAATCTCTCCTCTTTTTTAATCGAAAGGGTACCATTTAGTAATATATTACAGTGTATTAGTGTAATACACTATAGATTATAGTTGATTTGAGTACGTGAATTTGATAAGCAAAAGAATAACACTGACTTTCTTTGTGATTAGGATAATGCAAACATAGTTTTAAAATACTATGTTTAAGAGAGCATTCTAAAAAAATTAAGTGCATTGAGGTCTAGAAAACTTACATCAAACTCCTTCGTAAGAGCAGGATCAGGTTGATGATGCATAGAAAGTAGTTCTTTTGTAATAATTTGAAGATTTGAAGGTGAGCTATCAGCCAGCATTACAAGGACTTCGTAGGCTGCCAATCGGCTATTCACTGTACTACATCTAAAAACAAACGACACAAGTCAATTTCGACAGTGAATAATTTACTTAAGTCGCTCATTAAACTAAATCAACATTTGAAATGAAAATATAAGAGCTGCAATTCCTAAAACAGGGTTAAGTCAGGTCTGATGGCACAACCTAGTAATCTAGTGGGAGGTGCTTACTTAACAAAGGAAGAGACCATGAACACAGGAGGGATGATTATGGTTTAGACCTAAGGATCTTCTTGGCCTGATGATAAAGGAGCACATCTTTCAATTATGACTCCAGATTATTATCTAAGGGATGGATCAGCAAGAATAGAGAATAGAGAGTCTGAAAACGTTACCAAAAACACAACATGGAAATAACTATCTTTCAGTTAAAGTAGGTAGAAAGAAAGGTTTTTGTAGATACTGCCCTGAAATTCAAATATCTACATGGCAGAAAGCTATACAAATCAGCATAGATGCCCATAAACCTTTGCTATGCACCTGCAGATAAAAAATTCTTCAAGGACACTAATCAACTTTCTGTTTTCCGGAAAACGTGGAGAAAGAAATAGTTTGCCAAGTCAATTTGTTTGAAGTGACAGTGAGAGATAACTAGCAAGCATTCTGCAGGAAACCAAAGGCTTCTTCACTGCTCACCTTTAGTAGAAATCATTTAGGGGATGGACAGTAATTTCTCACAGTCACCTAAGTCAACCTTGCATTTGTTAGGAGATCACAGGTTAGGAAGGATACACAGAAAAGAGGACATCCAACCTTTGAGAGAAACACTTATGGAGTGGGGTGTGGGAGATGTGTTCAAGAGGGGGTTGAAGGGCATGGAGATCAGAACTGCATCAGGCACTGAGGACAAGAGCCATGGTGCTGTCCTTTGCTTCTTACCTGCATTTCTGGGTTGCAAAGGACAGGTAAAGAATGAATAGAAGGTACCATATATACAGGTTAAACATCAAGAAGTTCTTTTGTTGACGTGATATAAGAATAGCATTACTTGTGAAAAGAGTTTCTGTGTATTTTAAATCTCTTTCTGGCTTTCGTGTTTAGGTGGGAAAAGGCTGGGAGTCACTGTGATAAATGAACACCATTCAGTACACTGGATGAAACAAAATGTTTCCTTTTCTATTCAAGGCACTGTATATGATTAAAAAAACCACAACTCCTTGTTGACGGCTGTATTACTTTTAATAATTACAAATGGAAGAATTCATGAAAAAAATTTCAGTAAAATTGCTGAAAATTTATTTTCTCTGTTCACTGAAAACTGAAATACTCATGTGTTTCTACTGCTTTAATAAAAGACTCCCACAGAGCTAGCACCAAATCTTCCAGAACAAGACTAGGGCAGAGGTAAGGATGGGAGTGACAGTGTGAAGGACACCCCAAGAGTTTTAATGAAGGTTTATTACCTAAAACAGATTTTGCTAATAAGGACTCTCTAGATAGAGAAATATTCATACATGGTAAGATACCTCTTAAGATTCCATAAAATACTGCTTATTATGCCTTGCCCATTTCAATAACCACTGAAATTGTATGGGAATTTTTTTCACTGGTTAAATACCAAATAATCAGTTTCTTCAGGATTACTCAATTAACTCGTTTTCGTGAGAAAAGAATGAGGTTAAGTTAGATTCAGAGTAAGTAAGATGGCAGCTTGTAACTGCTTCTTCCTATTTCCAAGAGTACAAATATCACCCCCGAAGGGTCAACATTACAAAAGATCTTTCAAATTTCTACCCATAAAAACTAATATAAAATTTGACTCTAAAATTACCACCGTAATAAATCATTAGCAGTTTTAATTATAAGGACACAGTCAATATTCAGCAAATCACAAGGTTCATGCACTAAAGCACCTATGCTTTTCTCCTAGCAGAAAGAAAACCCTCAAGACTCAGAGCCTATTTATCTTTACTTTGGAAGCAATTCTTACAACCTCAGCTTCTCTTGGAATTTGTTACTGACCAAGTTAACCACATTATTACTTATTCTTCCATCTTGATGATAGCAATAGTACCAGCTCAGCAATTACTACGTGCCAGGCAGGCTTTATCCTAAGCCCCCTTACATGCATTTCTTTATACAGTGGATAACGTCTTACAAGCTACACACACTCACAAGATGGAAGACAAACTCCAAGTTAAGAAAAATCTTTTTTGGACTAAAGTTTCGAATTAGAATTTTTACCAAAACTGAACACAACGTGCATTTTCCATACTTTGGATGAAAGTCCTGTTGACTGATGGCGGCACTGCCAGCTGGAGAATGACTATTTAAAATAATTCTAGAAGCTCGGAAAAGGAAGTCATCTAACAATGGTTTAATGAGTGATGAACCTGGAATAGAGCATAATATTCATGTTGAGGATGAACACATATTTTAATTCAAAGATCTTGTCTTGCACTTTCATATCAGAGCAGCAAAGGTACCTGAGGCCACCCAATGGCAAGGCATTCAATTTAACTTGACGCTCATTTTTTGAGCCCTTATAATACATGGCAAAGATCTGTGGGGCAGAGGAGTGGGGATGGGTGGGAGAGTCGGGACAGGATGCAAAGATAGACCAGTGAAGGAATCTTCCTTTATGAGCTTACAATAGAGTGAAGGGAGTTAAGCTTTCACTTTAGAAACACAAATGCCAAGAACATCACAAGGCAGACGGTTTGAGTGAATAATTAACTTTTACTTTGGGCATAGGGGAATCCACATAAAAGTTTTTAAAACTTCAAAAATCTTTAGGTAAAAATGATGTGCCCATCTCACCCTGGTTTAGAATCACTCTTTTCTATGTATCCCCAATAGCCAAGAAGATTTTTATAGAACTCAGTTTGTGTGATAAAAGTGATAATTAACATTTTGATTTGTCTTCTGAATATAATTTATAATACCAAATATGGTTTTACAAATTATATGTGTATGCCACCATCCAGGGGTGGTGGTTGGGGGCTGCCTCTTCAAACAAGAATTATCCTTAAAAGAGGTAAGACATACAACGGACTCTATTTTATAAAGTATGTAACAGTAAAATGAGAAGAGAAAAACCTACTTTGATTTATAATTTTTATTTGTTACTAAGTTATGTGATCCAACTATTTTGAAAGCTATAAAATTCTCTATATGGTTTAATGACACAGATAAGATACACCTTAAATTTGTTAGCCACTAAAATTCCAGACAATACCCTATTGTCTGAGGGTCAATTTTCTATGGAACGTTTAGCACCTATCTTATTTTCCCAATTTCACACAACACTATGGCAATAACTGAGAACTGAGGTACTCTGTCACATGATAAGATGAAGTAATAATTACCAAGCATTTCCTTTTCTGCCCCACAGAGTGAAAGAAGGGTCTTGATGAGCCGTAAGTGTCCTGCCAATAAGATGTTATCTGCTTCACTGGTCTCACATTCAGCTGTGCGATTAGGTTCAAAGTTATCCAGCCAAGTAATCTCATCTTCGAGCATGGTAGCTGGGCTGATTCTTAACTGTTCCATTTCTGAAGCTAAGATGGAAAAACAAAACAAAACGACCTCTCATCCTGAAGAAAGAAGGATTTCTTTTCATGGAGTCAAAATCCTGAATTAAAGTAAGCAGAGACAAGTCTCAATCTTCTACTTCACAGATTTAAAAAAACTGTCATTAATGAACAGCAGCTGCCCACAGGACTACGAAGGCTCACACACGTCCGTTCCTTCCCTCCCTCTGTCACATATCAAACGGTACTGAGTGCCTCCTCTGTGCAGGTCACGGTGCTGATGCTGGGGGTACAAGATGAAAGGGACACTCCTTGTTCCGAAGAAGCTCCTATTTGGTGGTGTTAGTAGATGTCCCAGGGAAGAAACCCTTCTAGAGAAGGAAGGGGTTGAGGGGTGAGAGGAGAGCTATCACTCCCACCGTGTTACCCATGCCGAGGGATGGGGGAGCCCTGTGAGGGAGAGAGGGGTCCACAGCGCAGCAGCAGAATCCATGTTTCCAGATGATGAGCCAACCTCCAGAGAACCACTCTTTTGTATTAAGTATTCCACTTTCCCCTCCCAACAAGGATTGAAAACAAGATTCCATGTTGGAAGCGGGGTTTACGGAGGAGAGCAGGAGTAACCATGCTCTCTTCCCACTGCACTGCAGGCACAGGCAGGCAAGGCCCCACAGTGAGGTGGAAGGGGATACTTCAGGCGACACTGTGCATCCTTGTTTCCTCATTTATAAAATGGGGCTAACACCTACGCTGCATGGTGCTGTGTATACTGTGTCCAGTATAGGCACTGGCATACAGAAAATACTCCAAAAATGGCAAATATTGCTTGTTTCAAGACATATTCCCTCCCTGCCCTCAACATCCCATTAAGGGATCTTGGATCCCTTACTTATGGCTCAATGGCACAACAAAGGCCTACACTAATAACTTGTTCATGCATTCTGAGGATGTATGTGTCTCATACAACTCATGAGTCCAGTTCTCAAGCAGCAAAGCAGAATACCCTCTCAAAGTCCAAGCCAGAGAACAAACCTTCGCTGGCTGCTGCCCAACTTAACACTGAAAACCTAGTTGAAAAATGCAGTACTAGGCTAGGCTGTTAGATGGACATGTAGTCCATCCACTTCTCTAGATAGTACAGGTCTTATTCCTGAATCAAGACACATAGACTATATCATCTCAGGCTCCAACAAAACCAATTTCACTGCCCTGCTAAGAGCACCATGTCCTCAGCTTTTGAGAGACACTTATGAAACCCAGGAGGGCATCTGCCTTAGAGACGCTGCTGAGGCTTCTTATTCTTAGTCACTCTGTCTTTATGTGTCCATTACATGAAGACCTTTGTGTGAAGTTTCTTTTAGGTTTGAGTGCTGGGGAAAAGATCTGTTTCTTTTGAGAAACCATTCTGTTTCTTCCTCTAGGGTATTGAGAACAAACAAACAAATGAGGTTTCCTTTTTAGCTTGGTCCTCCAGGCACCTCAAAACCTAATTCTGACTGTGTGGGGCTTTTCAGCCTGCACATACACAAGGTATTTTTTTTTTTTTTTTTAACCACCTGGTCTTGACATTCTTTTCCAATTAACATTTTTGTTGATCCTGACTTTCATTTTATTTATTTCCTATAGGCAGAAGCAAACCTTTCCTATAAGCTTTGTGTAAAGAACAAGGAATAAACTAACAAACTCTTGATTGGAACAACTGAAATTTGCATAGAGGACTCCAACAAACCTTTGCATTATATAAGAGTAAGTACAGATGATTAAAATCTAAACACTCTAACAAGAGTTTGTAACAATGATATTGCAAACACCTAACACTAAACAATTACCTGACTTCTATCACTCACTTCTATTACTATCAACATATCTCAACAGAGATTCCCTCTTTCCTTCAAACCTTCAAAACTGTCAGAACTGACTATAATGGAAAGACTCTTCTTAATAGTTCTGTATCAGTGTAATTAAAATATGAGCCTTTGACAATTTTTAAAATCAACAAATCTTCTAACACATTAATGGTTGGGTATATAATAGTAGAAGAGATAACTGGTACATGGGTTTACATGCTATTTCCAAGAAAATAAAATTCAACTTCAAACAATAATTTTAATGTTATTTATATCTGAGATACATTAAGTCAGATTTAGAAATGTCTTTCTTTTCTAGTCCTTCCCAACCCCTCCCCCAACATAAATCAAAGTTAGACATCTACTTACTTGTCAGATCATCTAATAATTGGCACCTCAGATCAAAATACTCCATGCACTGGGATAACAGTCTATAAAACAGATTTCAGTTATTTAAAAAAAGGCTGATTTGAAAATAAAAAAATATTTTCCTTGTCAGAGTAAGTTCATAAAACAACTGAATAAGAGAATTTTCCTAAGCATAAAATAACTACTTTACATCAATTCAACTTCAGTATTTTAGCAAGACACACACTAGTGATTTTACTTATACAGATATAGTATAGGAATAATAGTGTAAAGAGAGAAAACCTACTAAATCTATCACATTATGTAATGATGTACACACTGCATACACAATGCATTGATTAATTTGTTCAAATATCAACTGATACACACTAAGTACCTATTATATGCCTGGAACTGTTTTAGGGGAACAGTGAACAAAGGAGACAGACAACAGATGAAAAATACATACATATGTCAATTGGTGATAAGTGCTAAGAAGCAAAATAAAGTGGATAAGAGAAGAAAAAGGTAAATTCTTTTATCTAGGATGATCAATGAAGCTTTTTCTGCAATTACAGAAGTGAAGAGCACAGGTTTTAAAGTCAGGCGGACCTTACTTTTAATCCTGGCTCCACTACTTACAGCTGGGTGTCCAGGGACAATTTATTTCAGTTGTCTCAGTTTTCTGATGTCTAAAATGCTTACTAGAGCATTAGAAATAAACGTGCACACATATACACAAACATAAAGGGCTCAAGAATGCACTAATGATGAGATTACATAATGAACCAAAAATTATGATTATTAAAAAAGCGGGGATAATAAAACTGCCAAACTCATTTGGCCATTGTGAGGATTAAATGATAAATGTATGCAAGGAATTTAGCCTGTCTGGCACATAATCAGCCCATAATAACTGCAATTATCATCACTACTATTATTATGGGAAAATATGTACCAAACTTGGGCATTAAAAAGTTGTGAAATGCAATTTTCAAATTATAAAAACACATAATTAAAAGACCCAATATTGTGTAAAATTAAATGCTTTACATTCAAGAGCTTCTCTGAGAGCATATGTTAAAAAATTCATTTAATGCTTTCTGTTTCTTTCCCAAAGTTTAGAGGAATTTAATAACAAACCAAACTGTTAATGGTTAGTTATGTTAAATAATCTGACTCTTACAACAAGTAGAAGCACAACAGCTTACTACTTAAAAAATGGCTTAACACATTTAAACTAAAGAATCACTGATCTAACTAGTTAATAAAAGGATTATCTGATTTTAGGAAACTTTTAACTAGGAAAAATTGGAATACTAAAGTAAAAAATGAACAAGGGCAAAAAAAGAAGTTTCTATAACTTTTTTTTTTTAAGATGTTGGGGGTAGGAATTTATTAATTAATTTATTTATTTTTGCTGTGTTGGGTCTTCGTTTCTGTGCGAGGGCCTTCTCTAGTTGTGGCAAGCGGGGGCCACGCTTCATCGCGGTGCGCGGGCCTCTCTCGTTGCGAAGCACAGGCTCCAGATGCGCAGGCTCAGTAGTTGTGGCTCACGGGCCTACTTGCTCCGCGGCATGTGGGATCCTCCCAGACCAGGGCTCGAACCCGTATCCCCTGCATTAGCAGGCAGATTCTCAACCATTGTGCCACCAGGGAAGCCAGAAGTTTCTATAACTTTTAATTCACATGCCTTTATCAGGGAAAAATCATTCTCTGAAATTCTGGCTTTACACCATTAAAGACTTACTTTTCATGACCAGAAATACACAGCTAATAGTCTATCTAATTTAGGTTAAATCTTAATGGTCAACTGCAAGTTTGTAAGTTTTAGTTACACTGTAATTGTAAGTTAAATTTTTAAAGTTTTATTTTTAAAGTTTTATTTTTAAGTTTTATAAATCACTCACAATGATCTCATCTCAGAAACAAAAATCTTAATTTCTTTGTTATTTATAAATTTATTGTTAAAATAGGCTAGATGCTTCAAAATAATATTTAAGTTGAGACTTAGACATGTGGGCCAGGAACCTCCATATATGAGAGGCGTGAGAACATAATCAAGGTTGAGACAAACATTTAATCCTGAAATGAAGACTTGCAAACTGGTAATATCTCAGTTCAAAAAAATTCTGAAGATTATATAACTTACAATTAGAAAATATAGGTATTAAAAAAAGTCAGGGACAGACTGGAGAAGAAATCACAAGGAAAATTAGAAAATATCTTGTGACAAATAAAAATGAAAACACAACATACCAAAAGTTATGGGATGTAGCTTTTGAAAACAGTGCTACTATGGAAATTTATGCCTGTATGTGCTTACATTAAAAAGGAAGAACGATCTCAAATCAACAACCTAATTTTACACCTTAAGGAGCTATGAAAAGAAGAACAAATCAAATCTAAAGCTAGTAGAAGGAAGAAAATATTAAGAATTAGAGTGAAGATAAATAGAGAATAGGAAAACAATACACAAAATCTACAAAAGCAAAAGCTGGCTCTTCGAAAAGATTAATAAAATGACTCAGAAAAAAAGAGAGAAGACTCAAATTAATAAAATCAGAAATGAGTGAGGACACTACTACCAATTACAAGATAGTATATGAGCAAGTGTACACCAAACAAATTGGATAACCCAGACGAAATGGACAAATTCCTAGAAACATAACACTTTGGAAGACTAAATCAGGAAGAAATAGTGATTGCTTGCTATCACTAGCAAGAAGATTGAATCAATCAAAGACCTCCCAACAAAGAAAAGCCCTGGACCAGATGGCTTCACTGGTGAATATTACCCAACATTTAAAGAAGAATCAATACCAACCCTTCTCAAACTCTTTCCAAAAAACTGAAGAGGAGGGTACACTTCCAGCAAACCTAACTCAACAGTACATTTAAAGGATTTAACACCATGAACAAGTGAGACTGATACCTGGAATGCAAGGATGGTTCAAAATACGAAAATCAATCACTGAATATACTACATTAACAGAATGAAGGAAAAAAACCCATGATCACCTCGACTGACATAGAAAAAAAAATTGACAAAATTTAATGCCCTTTCATGATAAAACACTAAACAAACCAGGAGAGTAAGAAAACTACCTCAATCCAATAAAGGCCATATATGAAAGCCCCACAGCTACTATCAGGCTCAATGGTGAAAGACTGGAAGCTTTCCCCCACAATCAGGAACAAGGATGCCTACTTTCACTACTTCTATTTAACATAGTATTAAAAGTTCCAAGCAGAGCAATTAGGCAAGAATAAGAAATAAAAGATATCTAAATTGGAAAGACAGAAATAAAATGATCTGTTTGCAGATGACATGATTTTATATATGGAAAACCCTAAAGAGTTCACAAAAAAAACTGTTAGAATAAATGAATTCAGCAAAGTTACAAAGATACAAAATCTGTACATAAAAATCAGTTTCATTTCTATATACTAACAATGAACAAAGCATATGAAAAAAGAAAGACAACAATTCCACTTATAATAGCAACAAAAAGAATAAAATACTTAGGAATCAACTAAACCAAGGGAGCAAAAGACTTGTACAGTGAAAACTACAAACAATGCTGAAAGAAATGAAAGAAAACTTAAATAAATCTAAAGATATCTTATGCTTATGGATCAGAAGACTAAATCTTGTTAAGATGCCAATATCCAAAATGATCTACAGATTCAATGCAATCTCTATTAAAATATCAATGATGTCTTTCACAGAAACAGAAAAACCCATCCTGAAATTCATATGGAATCTCAAGGGGACCCCCAAATAGCCAAAACAATTCTGAGAGAGAAGAACAAAATTGGAGGACTCACACTTCCTGACCTCAAACTTACTACAGCAATCAAAACAGGGAGGTACTGGCATAAAGCCAGACATATAGATCAAGGAATAGGAATAAAGAGGTCAGAAATAAACATGTATGCATGCATCTATGTATGTGTGTAAATATATAATATATATATATATTTTTTTCAAATGATTTTCAACAGAAATGTCAAAACCATTCAGCGGGGAAAGGACAGTCTTCAAAAAAATGGTGCTGAGATAACTGTATATCCACATGGAAAAGAATAAAGTTGGACCCTTACTTCACATCATACACAAAACAACTGCAAGTGGACCAAAAACCTAAATGTCACAGCTAAACCAATAAAACCCTGAAAAAAACCAGGGGAGAAACTTCATGACATTGGATCTGTCAGTGATTTCTTGGATATGACACCAAAAGCCCAGGCAACAAGATAAAACAGATAAAACTGGACTTCATTAAAATTAAACACTTTTGCATATCACAGGACACTATCAAGAGAGTGAAAGAAATCCCACAGAATGGGAGAAAATATTTTCAAATCATGTATATGATAAGGGATTAATATCCAGAATATATAAAGAACAACAAAAAACAGACAACCTAACTTAAAAATGAGGAAAAGGGGGACTTCCCTGGTGGTCCAGTGGTAAAGAATCCGTCTTCCAATGCAGGGGATGCGGGTTTGATCCCTGGTCAGGGAACTAAGATCCCATATGCCACAGGGCAACTAAGCCCGCGTGCCATGAACTACAGAGCCCACACGCTCTGGAGCCTGCATGCCACAACTAGAGAGAGAAAACCCACGTGCCACAACTAGAGAGAAGCCTGCGCACCACAACGAAAGATCCCGCATGCTGCAACTAAGACCCAATGCAGCCAAAAAATAAATAAAATAAAAATAAATTTTTAAAAAAAATGAGGAAAAGACTTGAATAGACATTTCTCCAAAGAAGTTATACAAATGGCCAAATAAGCACAATGAGATACTCAACATCACTCATCATTAGGGAAATGCAAATCAAAACCCTGAGATGCACATCATACCCATCAGGATAGTTATTAACAAAAGCAAACAGAAAACAAGTGTTGGCAAGGATGTGGAGAATATGGAACCCTTACACATTGCTGGTGGTAAAATGGTACACCCACTGTGGAAACAGTATGGTGGTTCCTCAGAAGAATCAAGCATACAATTGCCATATGACCCAGCATTTCTACTTCTGGGCATATACCGCAAAAAACTGAAAGCAGGACTCAAACTGATATTTGTATACTCATGTTCACAGCAGCATTATTCATACTAGCTAAAAGGTGGAAACCAAATGTCCATCTATGGGTGAATGGATAAACAAAGCACGATATATACATACATTCAGTCTAAATAGAAATGAAACCCTGACCCACGCTGTAACATGGATGAACCCTGAAAATATTACGCTACGTGAAATAAGCTAGACACAAAGGACAAATATTGTATGATTCCATTTTTACGAGGTACCTAGTATATTCAAATTCATAGAGACAAAGTAGAATGGTGGTTGCCAGTGCCTTGAGGGAGGAGGGAAATGAACGGGGAGTTACTGTTTAATGGGAACAGAGTTTCAGTTTGGGATGACAAAAAAGTTCTGGAAATGGACAGTGGTGATGATTGCACTATAATGTGTATGTACTTAATGTCACTAAGTTATACCCCCAAAATGGTTAAAACGCTAAATTTTATGTTATGCATATTTTGCCACAGTAAAAAAAAAATCTAGCAAATCTGAAAAAAAAATAATCATCTCCATGATTGTCTTTGAACTGTCTCTCTTCATTTCCTTTGTCCATTTTTCTATTTGGCTATTGGTCTTTTGTGGTTTATAACAGCTCTTCACATATATTAGCAAAATTGGCCTTCTATCTGTCATATACGTTATAAATCTATTTAGTCAGTTTAACTGACTTTTGACTCTACGGCATTTTTTTCCACATAGAAAATTTTAATTTTTATGGAGTCAACTTTACCCGTCTTTTATCTAATGACTTCTTACTGGGTACACAGTTTCAGTTTAGGATGCTAAAAAAGTTTTGGAGATGGATGATGGAGATGGTTGCACAAAATTGTAAATACACTTAATGCCACTGAGCTGTACACTTAAAAATGGTAAAAACGTTAAACATTCCGTTATGTATATGTTACCACACTAAAAAAAAAAAAAAAGCCCAAGTTTGGATGCTTATATGTTAGGGCTTTAGAGTAGCTCTAACGTTTCTTCCCTCTAAGGGCTCTAATTTATAAAGCATATACATATTGATTTCACAAATCTCTGTGGCACCTGCTAAGCCCCAGAGCAAGGGCTTGCTGGTAAAGCTGAATTAGAGAAACTGGCTTAAACCTGAAGTCAGTGTGGGATCTCTGATCTCCCAGCCTGGGCCTACACTGGGGCACCCCTGCATGCAGGCTTGCCTAAGGAGACAAGATGGGGCAGGCAGAATGGATTTACCCAAGTCATTCTCTGAGCCTGGACCTCAAGCCTTCTTCCATGCCCAGGCATGTATAAACCAAGAAAGCAAGCTAGAAGGACACCCTAGTACCTCTAGACATGGAGTTTTGAAGCAGGCTGAGCTAAGGAAGTGAGGTACAAGTGGACATGGGCAGTCGACCTTTACACAGTGATCTGGCTTGAATAATGCAGCTTCTCAACCACCAGGTGAGTCCTCCTTCTCTCCGGGGTAGTGGACCAAGAGCAGTGGAGGTGGGAGTTGGCGTGCTTGAGAGGAAGAAAGCCTGGTAATGTTTCTTCTAGCTCTTCTGTCCTGAATGGGGAGGAAATCTGAAACGCCCTCTTTCAGGGTAAAATGTTGGAAGAGGAAAGGAGAAAGTCCATCATCTCAATCATGCACTGTGGACTCCGGGGGAGCAGTACACAAATCATTATTCTCTTTCTGTACGACGTGAACTTTTTCATCTTTACGCACCTCTGATTGACTCCTCGCATAATACTAGTTGGGGACCAGAGAGGCAGCTGAGCAGTGAGAATCACACCTAGGAGAAACTGATTTGGCTTCTGCACATCTGGATGGGCTGAAGTATCTGTCTGACTAAGAGTATACAGTTGATCACAGGCAACACGGCGAATCTGAAATTACATTTTTAGTGGCAAAGGAAGTACATCAACCAACACTTACAGACTGCTTAAAAAATTATTTTCCTCCAAAGTCCACCTGTGAAGGATGCTGTAAGGGTTTGAGTATTTCAATCTTTAATGGTAAAATTTACATTGAATAAACTAGGGCTAATTTAAAACAAGTGTAGTCTGGGAACTAATTTCCCAAATTATTCTAGTACTGTAATCAATAGGTTTATAATTTAATGTAAATGAAAATAAGGAAAAAACTCTTCTGCAAGTGCCTCAAAGTTAAC
Organism: Physeter macrocephalus; assembly: GCF_002837175.3. NCBI lineage: Eukaryota > Metazoa > Chordata > Mammalia > Artiodactyla > Physeteridae > Physeter > Physeter macrocephalus. The sequence continues at coordinate 137,133,668 of NC_041217.1, forward strand.
TTTCAAGGTCATGTACAAAAATGAGGATTATAAAATCTAATGAAAGTTCATGGCTTGAGGTTGGTCTTTCTTGATTTTGACCAACTTGTTGATGCTTATGCTAGCTGCCTTGGCCAGCTATGGATACTGAACACTGGCTGTAAGATTTTGTTATAAACCAACACAAGTTCATCACAGCACTAGTCTCTTAACTTTCAGTGAAATATGGAACAGAAAGGAGGGCAACAGTCCAAATGGTCACTTTGCTTTCAGAGTGCTCTGTGGCCTCTCTGTCTGATTCCCCGAGAGGACTAAACACCATCCCTTCTATACTCCCCACAATGTCACAGGTATCCAGAGAGCCCACGCAGAACAGGACCAAAGGGGCTTTTTATAAAGTAAAAAATTCTTACCTCAGCACTTGGTGATCCAAGCAGAATATCAATGATAAAATCAGCAACACAGGGCAAGTTATAGAAAGATGCTAATGATAAGAATAAAGAGAATGGGAGCAGGGGAGGAAAATAAGTTAGGAAATGCATTTCAAAAATTTTGAATAATTTCTTAAGCTTAACTATCTTAGAAATCATCTCTTCTTCCACACAGAATCAAATTCAGTGCCTCCACAACTGCACCCACGTCTCTGAGTCTATCCCATGAGAGCCTAAGGTGCTCAGGAGCAGGACTGTGTCTTGGTCATCTTCATACGCTGACATTTTTGCACGATACCTTGTGCATACCAGTTATAGAATAAATGCCTTGCCTTGATAAAACTATCATACTTGTGAACTATAAAATGTACCCCACAATACACTTACAAATGATAAAAAAGCTTGAAGTTATAATTTTTTCATCTTCCCTTGAAAATATCTCTATAATTAAATAATTGCAGGAAAATCGAACTGAAAGTATGGTATATGCTCAAAAGCATTTCATAATGAATTACTTTCATATATAAGCCTTTAAAAGCATTTCTGCTCAAAGTAAATCATTTCTGGTATTATTTAACTGTCCCATAAACATCTAACTTTTTCTATATGTTTATCTTGACATCTTATATGATGAGTTTGGATGTTATACTAAATACATAATGATCACCAATTCTATGAACAGGCAGTCTGAATCAGTAATAATAGTGAAGAATAGGGCTCTGATGTGTTGGTACAATTTTTAAAAGTGGAGTTGTTAAGACCTCATCCCTGAATAAGTATTTATTGAGGGCCTACTACACATCACACAGTGTTTGGGTGCTAAGGATTCAGTAGGGAACAAAATGAACAAAAGTCTCTGTTCTTAACGGAGCTTACCATCTAGTTGGGGAGGGGATAATGACAATAAACACAGTAAGTAGAGAAACTATATTGTATGCTATAAAGTGACAAGTGATATAGAAAAAAAAAATAAAGGGTTTAGGTGATGGTGGGTGAGAGAAGGGTTGCGATTTCTTTAAAAAAGGCAGGGGAAGAACATACCAGGAATTAGGAACAGGCAGTGCAAGGGCCCTGAGGCAGGAATGTGCCTGAGTGTCAGGGAACAGCCAGGAAGCCAGGGTGGCTGAAGCACGGTGCGTGAGGGGAGAGCGGGAGAAGGTGAAGGCACACAGATGTCACGGGGGTGGATGGTGTCAGGCCTTAGGAAAGACCTGGCTTTCACTCAGTGTGAACCGAGAGGCCACTGCAAGGTTTTAAACAGAGGAGTGATACACTCTGACTTACATTTTAGAAGGTCCATTCTGGTTACTGTGTGGAGAATAAACTGCAAGGGTAGAAGCAGGGAGATTAGTCAGGGCACTACTGCTATAATCCAAGTAAGAGATGATGACAGATCAGAGGGTGCTAACAGTGAAGGTGGTCTAAGGGGTGGAATCTAGATAGAATTTGAAGAAGGATGTGCTGACAGATTAGAAGGGTGTGAAAAAAAGGAATCAAGAATGTCTCCAAGAATAAAACTGCTATCAATTAAGATGGGAATTCCCTTGGGCGGTATGAGCCAGACCAGTAGTTCAGATCTGGACATGTTAAGTTTGGGAAGTCTATCTGATATCTAAGTGGAGATGTCAGGGGAGCGGTCCAGGCCGTAGAGCCAAATTTAAGTGTTATCAGCACACAGAGGGAATTTAAGGCTGTGAACGTGGATGTGATTATGTGGCGAGAATGAGTGCAGACAGAGATGAGGGACTGAGCCCTGAGGTGTCTAATGTTAAAAGTATGATTAGCAACAGCCTTAGTTTGCCAAAACCAACAATAAAGACAAAAGGGCAAATCTTACGTTTCATAATTTTTAATACTGGAGTCATTATCAGTTTAGGAATTGATATATAATTCTACTTCTATAGTTTATGACATACAACTTCGGGTTGTTTTAATTCCTCCACTAGATGGTAAGCTCCTGGAGAGTAGACATACTGCCCTGTAACATCTACTGTGGAATCTTGTATATAGAAGGTGCTCAATAAACACTTGTTCAGAATTTAAGTACTCTAGCACTATTCTTACCTATTCCACATGCCAACTTTCCCCTCTGCCATTTCTATTAACGTGACCTTATCTACGAAGGGATAGAAATAATTCCTAACAGAAACCTGGCCTTTTACTAAAAGAGATGAATGGCAAGTAAGCCTCCTGCATACCCAGTTGTTGGCTCCGAAGCTGTAAGCACGTAACAAGAAGAGACAAAGCCTCTCCAGCAATCAGTGAGTCTTTGGTGGACACGGACTGTTGTCGCACACAGATGCCTGCATGCAGGGCTACTGGGTCCCCTTCACTTCCAGAGCTGCAATTGCTTCCTGGAAACAGGCAAGCAGAAGGTTACTGTGGATCCCACAGGACCCTTGAGATTATAATATCCTTTAATGAGTCCCATAATCCTCAAGTGAAAGTAAAGAGTTCAAGAAGACACTTTAGGCTAAGAAACAAGAGAGACTTAATCACTTGATTTGAACCTCATTGCTTTGTACTTAAAACACATTTGGAACCATTAAAAAATATGTTTATGAGGCAAAACTAGTTTCAGGTGATAGAAGTAAGAACATTGCAATTTTGGAGGCATGTGGGAGTCCTGGGATATTAGAAATGTTCCTTATCTTGATTTAGATGGGTTACACATATGTAAAAACCCTAAAAATCCTACATATTTGGCATTTCTGCCCTTTACTGTGTGTATGTCATACAGTTTAAAAACTTTTTAATATTGAGGTATATCCACACACATAGATTGAGCAGGGAAACCAAATGAAGCTGAGAAATAAAGCTATTTATAAAGGCCTAACAGAAAATAACAGGCCAAACCAAGAAAATGATTTTTCCAAGTAAAACTTCTAGATGAATTTTTATTACAGCCACGATTATTGGCCTCACTACACTTTTACACTCAGCAAGCTAAAACTCTGCTTGGTTTCTCTATATTCTGTATTTATAACCTTTTTTTTTTTTCCTCTTAGTATGACATACATAAATGAAGTATGCATATGCATACATGCATATTTGAATGTGCACAAATCTAGAGTGTTTAGCTTGATGTTCAGAAACATTTAGTTTCAGCTTACGCTCAAAAACAAGAGAAAAGGCTTTCTCCTTTCTGTGACTCTGAACAACCTATACAAAGATGATTCTTACAGCTACTTCCTGCCCAATATTCTAATTACTTTATCCTTTTTCATCAGTACCTGAACTGCTGAGCCTGTTTCGAATTCCAGCAGGAAACAGAGAATTACTTTCTTTAATTGGTTGGCTACTCCCAACGAGGTCAAGCCGTCCTGCAGCTGCAGCCCATGACAATCTCATGAAACAAGCCACAGTAGATGTGAAATCACTGACTTCCATTGTCTAAGGAAGTATGGAAAGAGTGTTGTGAGAAAAGGCAGTACTTGAACACATCCCGCTGACTTCAATAACCTTCCCCCGGTCTCAGTTTTGAGACTCATTTCCTTCCAAGATCATCCATAAGATAGTCTTTTCCATGCTTCCATAATGTTCAAAGACTTTCACTACCGCTCTGCTACTTGTAATACAGACTCTACTCTCCATGTTCTGGCTTCAAATTATCCATCACCAATTTTGTTTTCATAGTTTCCCCTCTTCCACATTCTGCTTTTTGGCCTATGTGAACCACTGTGTGACCACCCACACAGGCTCTGGCTTTCTCTCTAACTGCTCACACCCTCCCTTTTGGTTGAACAACTATCCTCTCTCCAAGCTAATCTCTGTATATCGAATCCCTACCTATTCTTGACGGCCTAGCTCAAATGCCACCTCCTACATAAAATCATCTGTGATAGCCACACATGAAGATAATTTATTCCACCTCCTCTCACGGCCTGTAGAATGTTTTGCCTTTGTAGTTCTCTTATAACATTTGATATCTTCTACCTGAATTACAGTTATTTCTGCACTAGTGATCTCTTTCTTACTCACCATAAGCTGCTTGAAGGCAATATTCATGTCAGTAATTTTTATATCTGCATACCACCACCAGTGCCTTCTAAATAGGAGGTACTTAGTATTTCTTGCATACACAAATCACTTACTTGTATTGCAACTCGAGCGGCAGGGATGATTTCCTCAACCCTAATGGAAGACCTGTCAGACACTGACAGCTGTCGGTAGGATGACTTTTCCGGGGTACCACATAAGGACATCTGCCTGCTTGTCTGCCGGCTGACATTTCGGAACGGGCGAGAAGTGAGTGCTTCTATGCCGTCTTTGGTGAGGTCTTCCTCTAATAATGTCGGCAGTGTTTGTCCCACAAGTAAAAATCTTACAAGGAAACAAAAAGCTAGGCTTAGTCAAGGTCATTTCATACTATTTTAAAGGATGGGATTTGGAAGAAAAAGTCAAGAATTGCCTTCTGAGACTAACGCAACATATTTACATACCTTGCAAGTTGTAGGCAGATGGAATAAACCCCCTGCCTTGTTTCATAGTCTACTTCTGATGGGATGGAATCTCTCTGCATGACATTTACAACCAAACTTCAAAGAAAAAAAAAAAAGGCAGATATTAAAGATTTCTATTTCTTTTATAGGAAATTTTCTGTAAGTAATTTGATTGCTTATAAATGTTATCAGTTACTTAAAATTTCTACAAGATCTTTACCTATAAATGGATCATACATATTCCTATTACAATTATTTCCTATGGTACATATAACCCTCCTGGTCCATTTAGAATTAGACTCCTTCCTTAGCCAAAAAGATAACCAACACAGAGTGTATGGATGGTTCTCCTTCTCACTAACTGGTTTTGAGTGCACCCATCAACTGCTATCTTGGTACCAGTAGAACTGTCAATTCAAAAATATGTCCAGAATTGGTGTATTCCACAAAGCTTGTTTTTCATATCCACTACCACCTATATTGCTGCAAAAGCTTCCCAACTGTTCTTCCTGATTCTACTCTTGATGTTTCACCGCCAAAATCTATTCTCAAAAGATCAACCAGAGTGATCCTTTAAAAATGGAGGTCACCATGGAACTGCTCTGCACAAAATCCTCCCATGGCTTCCTATCTCCTTCATAGTAGCTTGTAAGATCCTGCATAACCGGACCTCTGGTATCTCTGTGACCTCATGCTTCCTGCCCTGCCCCCTCACTTGGCCCCAACCACACTGGACCCCTGCCGGCTTCACAGGCACCAGGTTCGCCCACACAGGGGCTCACACTGGATGCTCCTCTGGACAGCTTTCCCCCGTATCTCCAGGTCTTGCTCCCTTACGTCCTTCAGGTCTTTGTAAAATGTCACCCCATCAGTGAAGCTTTCCCTGATCACCCCACTGGATATCAAACCCTCTCCATCCACTCTTCCTTGTCTTATTTTTCTCTACAGCTCTTATCACCACCTGACATACACTTCTACTTCTCCGTTTATTGTTTGTCTTCTGTTCCAGACCGTAAGCTTCATGAGGACATGGATCTTGGTTTCATCTATTCACTGCTCTGTTCCCAGTGCTTAGAACAATGCAGGCACGTGTGTTAACTGACATTCAAAAATAAGCCAGAAGTAAAATGCCTTTATTAGCACAGCTCTGTAACTGGCTGAGTGATCTGAAATGAGTTTTAACCTTCTAGTTCCACTTCTCTGTTTCCCACCCCCTTTATCTCCTCAAGGTCTCACCCAACTTCTCTTCCCCTGAAGGCCTCCAGACAGGAATTCCTTCAATTACCCTCTCTTCAACCTTCAAGTTGGTCTTCACTCCTTCCTCCCCCAGAGGAAATGGCATGCCTACTTCTTTCTGGAGCAAATCTCCTTCCAACTGCCGCGGAACTTAGCCCCATCGGTTGATCATCCCCCTTTCTTTTAACTTTATTCCTTTCTTTTTCATCGGCCCCTTTTAGTCAGCCTACAATGAGAATCAAGTCTTCTACAAATTAAAATCAAAACAAAAGAGCAAACTTTTCCTTCAGTTATTCTACCCTTCAAATTCCTGTCACCTCCTTTTTCACACTCAACATAAAGCAGAGATTTCTACTTACTAATTCTGCTTCCCATCCTTACACTTGCCACGCAACACTTGGCCAGCTGCTTATGCCCTAAGGCTTTACTTACACACTGATGTCTCCCTGAACCTCTAGTGTCATTCTCCACTTCTCTCGAGAGCATCATGTCCAAACCATCCCCTTCACATGACTCACAGGGACCTCGTGTGCAATCAAATTCTTGACTTTCTCACTTTCCTCCATCTCGTTCCGTATTTATTTCCCATATGGATTAAAGATTCACCAATCACTCACTCTCCCAAGCTAGAAATCACAGGGCATTTTATAAATGTTCCTACCCTATATCTAGTCATAACGACTTGCCTATTTCACCTTATAAATGTCCTTCTACCACACTGTCCCATATTTGGAAACTGTCCCCTCTCCTCTGGAACAGGCATAGTTCTTACAGCTCTCCCTGCCTCCAGCCTCTCCTTCCCACTTCTCCTCATCTTCTCCACTGTAGCCAGAGTAACTGTTCTAGGTAACTCCTGGGTTAGAAACCTCCTGTTTTTCCATGGTTTACAAGATAATGCTGAAATTCCTCAATGTGACCCCTCTTTACGTATTTCTCTCTTTATCCTTTGCTCTAGCCTCACTAGGCAACTGTACTTCCCAAGACAGGCCATGATACTTTCACTCATCCCTACCCCACCTCTGGCTTAGAGTGCCCTTTTCCCCTTATTTACCTAGGGAATGGTGATTCATCGCTCAATTCCTAGCTCAAATGTCACTTTCTGGGAAGCATTTCCTACTCTTATTATCCTAAGCAAATCTAACCATTTAACCACTGCTTTCTTCCCCATCCCACAAAGCACTTTTTATAAGCCTCTGTTTTGATACTTACAATAACTGTTTGTTATTCTTTATTAAACCATGAGGCTCTCAAGGGCAGGGATAATATCTTTGCACCCCCAGCACTAATGCCTTGCACAACATAGATTACCGACAATCAGATTCACCTTATCTCAAACTGATGTGGGAATGAACAGAAACAGTAAGCCTTCTCTCCTCTACTCGAGAATTTCCCTCACTACCAGAGAGGAAAGAGACATGCTTCTGTCAGTTTTCCAAATAATCAAAAGTCATAAAATGAGTTAAAATATTCCAAAGACTAAAACATCATTCCTTCTTATTATAACTCTCATAATGCTTCACATAATGCCTTGTAAGAATAAGCAAGGCTTGGCAGGAGAAATTAAAATAACTAGATTCATTTTCTGCAATTCATGTAACATAATATCGAAACTCTAACCTCAAACCTCCTGCTTTGAGGAAGTTCTCACAAAAGGATTTTGCACAGTTTCTTGCCATGTCATCATCAGCTGTTGGCATGAGTTTGGAGCTTAGAACCTTGGAAAAAGATAGCGCAATTAATCATCCCAACATTTCCAGTTGAAATTACTCCTTTATACTAAGTAAAACAATCAGACAATTTGAGTCAGAAACTCTTTAAATGCTGCTCTTTTTTTTACCCCCAGTAGTGTAAGGAGGCTGATGTTTCACAAATAAAATAATCACATTTTCCAAGTTCCATTTATTAGCATGAAAAATCTTTCTGTTTTTAAGAGAGCTGGTGTATTCTTCTTTTTAGGAAACCAGCAAATGTGAAGGTCTCAGGCTCCCAGAGTTAGATAAGAGCAGGTAACATTATGTGTTATGCTGATATGTTCTAGAAAAAGTATATAAACTAAAGTCTTATAAAACAGCCCATTTATTATAAATGCTGGATGAGTTGCCTGATAATGATTCTAACTCCTATTTACTGAGCACCTATGTACAAAGTACTAAGCATAAGGTGAGGTACTTAACATGCATTGTCTTAATCTCCCTATGCACAGCACAGGTATTTTACTCTACAGGTAAAGATTGAGACCTGAGAGGTTAAGTGACCTCCCACCCGAGGTCACATAGTTAGAATTAAAGTCCAGATGTGCCTCACTCTAATACCCATGCCCCTTTTATGACACTGCAATACCCACCTAAAGGAAAGCTCAACTAAATATTCTGGTATAGTAGAGAATTAGTTCACATAAATAATCATACTGTGGTATGAGACTATGAATCTAGCTCACATTCTAGTTTTACCACCGACTAGCTGAAAGATCTCAGACATGTAATTTTCCTTTTTTGCCTCAGGTTTCTCATCAGGTAAATGAGGACAATAATTACCTTTAACAGAGGACTGTTTGTAAGTAAGATAACACAAGCTTAAGGTGCTTTAGTACAAGCAGTGGCACAAAACAATTGCCCAGTAAACAACTGCTTATTTAGTAACGATTTTTAAAAAAATTTTAAAGCTCATTGCGGCAGTTTCCCCAAGGTTTTAATCTAGATGTAATTCAAGATCCTTTTCTATTCAAAAAAATCTACTTCTATGAACCTATTAGTTTTACGAGCTTAGATTTTTAATGTGTTTTTGTTTAAAGATGCTTTCCTCCTAAGCTGCCCTTTGGGAAACAGGCTCACCAGCCTCAGATCACAAGCATCACACAGGAAAATGGGAACCCTCTGCTATCCTAACCCCTCCTGAATGTCAACAGCCACATGCACACTCCCCATGTTTAATGGACAATTTAGTGAAGATGGAAGGTTTCTCCAAAGGAATGGGTATTTGGAATATCCACTTTGAATCTTCCTAGTAGGCAAACATAAGTTAAAGATCGAAATACAAGCACATTAACCTTGCAGGTAATAGTAAAAATAAGTGCTCTGGGAGTGTAGGTTTTCTACATTTTTTGTGTCAAGCAAAAGAAAACCTATCAGAGGAATTTCCAGTTAATCAGAAGTCCTAAAATTATACTGGAGATAATTTATACAACCCTTTGGCTCTAAGATAATGCAATCTAGGTAGCCAATGACAAGCTAGACCCACTGTTGGGCCATTCTGTTTCTCGGGGTGCTCTCAAATGTGGGTGTTAAAATTTAAACCTTAACTTTTTGAGACAATCATTCAAAAGCAAATGACAAATCTGGCAGTAATTGTAAGATGCCAATTTCATAAGCTTGAGTTAGCCAAAAATTTCTAGGTAATTTTCCATTTTAGAATATTGTATATATTTTTAAATGTCTGCAAGAAATAAGGACATATTTTATTTTTAAAATATTTGCTAGATATTTTCTCCTTTTGAACCCAACAAATGTTTTCACCAGAATGATTATTTTAAGGCAAATATGAAATGTTAACACAGCTCCACCATATAAATGAGTGAAACATAAAAATGAATGAATGTAATTTTATACTCCAAATTAGATGGTCAGATGAAATAAAACTTGGAAAAAATGCCCAAGCAGGTACTTTCCTACCAATTATGACCTATGTTATGATTCAAAACCTACTGAAGATAAATGGTAATTTGATGATTATGGTTGCTTAGGCACTGATCTGGATTCCTTAATAAATAACTGACTGGATAGAACATCTTAGGGCAAAGCAAAATCATTCAGGGCTTTATTTTCTCCAGATCTTAAGTGGCCTGAGGGTCAAGCCCCTCACCCTCCTCCAAGAGTGGGCCACTCTCCACACTGCTTTGTTACTGCTTTCATTTCATGACTCAGCCTATCCAGCCTCCCCTATGTCTTACTCATAAGATCTTGGAGCAATTATCTTGTCTTTTCAACTCTGACTCTTTAAATACCACAATGACTTGTAGACAGTACACAGTTAGTAAATGTTTACTGAACTAAATCTACTAGTTTAAAGCTACTATTGGGAAGAAGGGTAATAAAAATATTCTTTTGTTCAAATTCTTTCAATTCTTTTTTTTTAACCTTGAAATAATAATGTTAATGTGACTCCTGACAAACTCCTTATAAAGCTTCATTAATGGCAACAAATTACAACAGCTTTTTAAAAAAGTTAGGATGCATTTAATAACAAGAAGGCTGAGGATTAGTAACTGATGTTATACAGACTTGCAAAACTTCCAGAGGAAGATAATGGCACATTTTAATACATAACGTTTCCTAATTATTTATTTACATGCTATTTTGCAAGTATAACAATGCACACAGGTATAAATTGAAAAAGAAAACTGAACATTTTCAAAGTCCAAAACAACAAAATACTTCAATTTATATTCTATTTTTTACCTTTTTTAAAACTAATTTTTTTTAACAAACCATTCAATAATAATAGAAACCTATTTACTTATTTCTGATATCTGAAAGCATGAACCTTTAGGCCAAAATGAATCTGTTAAAATGAAATAAAAAGAAATGAGGTTCCTTACTTCTAAGTTGTAGAGCACTCTGAAGGTGGACATTCCTGGAGCGAAAGATCGAAACAGACTTTCTAAAATTGAACTGGCACTTGGCTGATGCTGCTGCTTGGAAGAGAGGGATGGAGATTTTGAAGACTGAGCACTTGTTTCAGACAGCAATGTTTTCTAAGTTTAATAGAAAGACAAAAGGAATATACAGCTCAAAAGCACAAATTAAAGAGAAGCAGATATCACTACATACTCTAATATTTTTTCCGACTTTAATATAATCAAATCAATGAAATTTTCTAAAAATTAACCTCAAAGCCACATCACTCTAATTATTAACAAAGCACTGACCTCCATCACAGACAGTAAATGCTCAACAGCATTCCAATCCTACAGGAATGCTTCTGGGATTGTATTCTAAGCAACACTAGTGGGGTCAGCCTAATATGTTTCCGTGTTTTTAAAATCTGTACCACTAGGAGACTTCCCTGGTGGTCCAGTGGTTAAGACTCTGCGTTCCCAACGCAGAGGGCATGGGTTCGATCCCTGGCTGGGGAACTAAGATCCCACATACCGCAACTAAGCTCGCGCGCCGCAAGTACTGAGCCCACGCACTCTAGAGCCCTCGTGCTGCAACTAGGGAAGCCCGCATGCTGCAGTGAAGAGCGCTTGCAGCCAAAATAAAATTAATTAATTAATTAAAATAAATAAATATATAAAATTTGTACCGCTAAACATTGATAATTAAATTAGAAGATTGCAGTGTAGTAGTTTTGATAATTTTTTTAGTTAGTACAAGTAATATAGTTTTTAATTACATTAGTTCTCTTCTTCCTCAAATTAATATATGAGGTACATGTGACACGATTATGAGCTCATCTAAACTATAATCACTGAAATAACAAAATTCATAACTGAGTTCTAACAGCTTTGATCTAAATGAATTTATTCTGAGAACACAAACAATATTATAGATAAAACACAATTTCATTATATATATACAACTCTTAAGGAACAAGATTCTAAACATTAAACAAAAGGAACTTTAAATATCAACTGTGAAAATATTAAATGATAACCCATTTACGCAAGCAACTCAAACATATGCAACAACCACATTCAGAGAGGCATCATAACAGAAGAAAAATATCTCAACTGAATCAGAACTAGAGTCTGACCCTAGCCAAGACCGTTCATCACTCTGCGCTTGGGTTTCCTAATATAAAACATGACGGAGGTGGAGGCAGATGATAATAAAGGCTCTTCCAGTTCTAAAATTTGATATCATTATTTACAGCAAAGGTGTTTTACAGCAAAGGTATTTTTCTAAAGAAAAAAAAAACTGTTATGGGAAAGATGATATCGTATGACCTTAATGTGATGTCATGCTGTTATTTTCACTGAATCATGATATAAAATTTCCATGACTGTTAAGTAACTATCCAAGATACTCATACCTTTCTTCCTAAAGAATCAAGTTGATCAAGGGCTTCCTGAATGGCTGGATCAGTGGGTATCAAGAGCAGAAGCTTTCGTACTCGTAGAGTTATCCTGAAATTTTTCAAATATTAATTTTTTTTCACACAAACCACAGTTTCAATAACAAAGTCATTTAGTATGGGATGTGAAGTAATATACATTTCAAGTGAACAGTTACTGGGTTCCCTAACTTTAATAACTTTCTCTCTTTCAAGCTTTGTAAACATTTCTATTTACCTTGGCTCCTCTAGATTGGCCAGCTGGTAAAGCATGTCAAATACATTACACACAAGTGCCATCACAACACCAGGGAGGGATTTCTCCTGAGGGAGGAAGCAAAACATAAATGCAAATTTACAAAACAATTTTCTCCTTTTCTAATCAAAGGTATAAACAATAAAATTACTGGTTCTTAAAGACTGGCCACTGCAAAACTTGAGGGAAGCATGGTGCTTATCTGCCTCAAACAACAACGCACGGGAACACAGAGTGAGGGACCGCTCCCCCTCCTAGCGTGCTCATCACCTGGGCTCTCTTCTCCTACCACCTGCTGGCGAAGGGGCTAAGGCACCAAAAAGCGGGCAGCGGCAGAGAGGCAAAAGGAAGGGCAGATGTGATGAACAGAACAGAGGGTGGGCACCGTTGGAAGCTGATCATAGCTTGGCAGGAGCAAAACAAGGCAGAGTGATTTAAAAGCAAATTCATTCAGAATTCTAATGGAAAACTGATGAATTCATAAAAGTGTTAACAATAGATCAAGGTGAAAAAAATTAATTACATGGGACTGAGTGAACTGATGAGGATGATTATAATTTTTGTGACTTTCTGTTTGAATAAAAAATAAAAAGTCCCACAAGGACTCAGAGGCAAAAAATATACAAATCAATTTTCACTGCAAAGTAAAGGAGCTGTCACAGTGGAGGATTACTGGACTGAATATCAATATTATGACACAGAATGAGTGTGTTTCGTGTTTGGTAGTTGCAATCATTGTTGCTTTTGTTGTGGTCATCCATTTACAATGCTTGGTGTCAGTTTATTTATCTCTTGTAAAAATAAAATACAGTGTGTGTGTGTGAGTTGTGAAAAAAAATAAATAAATAACAGCAGTCAACCGCATTAAAAAAAAAAAGCAAATTCAAAGTGATATGTACAAACACACACACACTCACACACAACCACAAAGATATATATGTAATTTAAGTTGAGAAAAAGAAGTTGGCCTGTTATTTTTAAAGGTGAAAAAAATGGATACAACTGTATAGAAGAGATTCAGATGTGATTAAAGTACTGTTTTCTGGTATAAGAAATAAAAAAGCTAGACATCACTATAGAATATATTTATATTTGGAAAGGCTTTTTTTAAAAATTCAGGATAAATATGAGATAGTTTAAAAACGTTAAACTCAAAGATGCTATGTACGTCACTTCTGTTGCTGATAAACTGTCATAATACTGCTGAGTATGATTTCGTTCTTAAATTCTCACTACATATAAGTATAGTTACTTTTTAAGAAACGGCACAATACTAACATTAACCCTGCAGGAGTCTGTGGTATCTATAAGCAAGGCTATGCTCTCTAAGTTAAAGAGACAGCCATGCAAAGATCTTACATTTGTAATGAAATGAAAGGACTATACATAATAACTATGAAAAAAATCCCTTTCTGTCATTTAAATACCTTTATTTCACACGAGGGCTGGTATTATCTTACTTTCTACACTATAAAAGCATAAAGAGCTGAACGGTCTTGTTAGTTTTGTACCACTGGTGCTGAGCTCAGTTCCTGGCAGAGAGAAGGTACAAAAAACCCTGATTCGTAAAATCATTCAACAAATACTGATTACCTATTATGTTCTAGGCACTGTTTTAGGTGCTGGAAATACAGCAGTGAGCAAAACAGACAAAGGTCTGCTCTCAAGGAGCTTAAATTTCACTGGGGGGAGAGAGAGAGAGAGACATTAAACAAGGTAAATAAAATATATAGTATGTTAGGCAAAAATAAAGTAGGGAAGGGAAATGAGACGTGCAGGAGTAGGAATAGGTGGAAAGTTTAGACGGGACTGCCAAAGAAGGCTCACCAAGAAGGCAACATTTGAGTGGAGGCTCAAGGATGTGAGAAAGAACCACATGGGTATCAGGAAAGAACATTACAAGCACAGAGAAGAGCAAGTGCACAGGGCCCACTGTTTGAGGACCAACATGGAGGCCAGTGCAGCTGGAGTGGTGAGAGTGAGGGTGGGTCATGGGGGAACATCTCAGTGGGGGGGGATGGACCAAGTAGGCCCTGAAGGTCCCAGTAAAGACTCTGGCTCTTACTCTGAGTGAGATGGGAGCCGCTGGAGAGTCTGAGCTGAGGAGTGGCATAATCTGACTCTGTTTAAAAAGATCATGGGCTGCTGGGTGCTACACAGAGAAGAGACTGAACTGGTATAGGGGCAGAAGCCCTGAGACCAGTTAGAGAACTACTGAAACCCTCCAGATGAGCGATGATGGCTGCTTGGATTGGTGTGGAAGCTGTGGAGGCAGAGAAAAGGAGCTAGATTCTAGATGAATTTTAAAGGTAGAGTCAAGGATTTGCTGATGGATGAGAGAAAGCAGGGACCCAAGGATTTTGGCATGAGCCACTAGAAGAATGAAATAGGCATATTATCTGAAATACGGCAAGACTGGGATGAAGAGGTTTGGGTTAGGGAGGTGGTGGGAAAGGGCATATCAGGAGCTCAGTTTTGGATGTTAGGACTGGGATGTCTATCACACATTTAAGAGGAGATGCTGATTAACAAGTTGGTTCCATGTACCTAGACTTCAAGCTGAAGATAAAAACTGGGGTGTTATCAATATACATACAATATGTAACGCTTTGAAACTGGATGAGATTCCTAAGGGAATGAGCGTAGACAGAGGAAAAGTCAAAGGACTGAGCCAGGGAACTTCTTTGTGCACAGATCGGGGAGATGAAAAAGAGGCAGCAGAGGAGACCAAAGAGGGAGAACCAGAGCGGGAGAGGGGAGCCAGGGGGGGTTCTGAAAGTCAAGGGGAAAAAGTTATTTCAAGGGGAAGTGATCACATGGATCAACTCTGCTGAAATGTCAAGAAGATGAGGACTGAGAGGTGGACATGACAGATTACCTTGCAGGGTTTATTTTTGAGATGGGTAAAGAGAGCTTAGACAACCCTTTCAAGGAGCTTCGCTGATTTGGGAAGGAGAGAATGGGGACAGGAATTGAAGCTGAAACTGGGGTGAAAAAGGTTTTTTAAAAAGATGGTAGAAATAGCACAGCATGTTTGAATGTTAATGGAAATGACCCAAGAGAGGAAACTCAATGAATCAATGAAGAGAGGTATATGAGAGGAGCAGCAAGCAGTGGCCAGGCAGAGTCACTCAGACTCAGAAGATTCTGTGGTTCAGAAGACTGACAAATTGTGTATCTTCTTCTCTCAACTGAATCCCAGCATTTCTCAGTGATACAGTTCTGAAGGGGCAGGACTTGTCTGAGAGAAAAGGACATAATCATGCAAATCTATATGGGCCGAAGGCAAAACTTAATGATGTTACGTTCTTGTTCTGAACTTGAATATTATCGCTCAATACCTGCTCCATGGCATATGATGAACTAAACACCCCACTGCTGCTGCTGCTGGAGCTGGTTGAGGAATCTGCAGAGCTCCCAGACGGGGTCCCACTGCCAGAAGTCTTTACTGTGAGGATTTGCTCATCAGAAAAGCCCAGCTGGTGGAGGAGCTTTTGATCTTTATTCACTGTCAGCTGTAAAAAGTGGTTTCTTAATTACTGAGAAGCAAAGGAGAGGAAAATACTGATATCAGACTAAAGGGCCACAAAATGTTTATTTACACCTACCAGACTATCATTTGTAAATATCTGTATACTATCCACTGGAGAACACAACTGCTTGGCTATCTTCCACCGGACACTCCCTATGGTTTCATTACTGTGAGCCTGTAAAATGAAATGAAACACTGTTCTGAGTAATTCACTTATTCATCAATTTAAACAACTATTAGCGAGCATCTGTTATGTACTGGGCACTGTTCCAGAACCTGGGAACACAGAAGAGAACCCAAAGACAGGAATCCTGCCCTTGTGAGGCTTCCCCCTCCTGCAGTAATTAAATATTCTATTCCATACTCCAGTCCCCAGCACGCATGGAATGAAATCTCAAGTCCTTCTTCCACTGGAGTGTCTTCCACTCGTCTCCTTCTCAATGTGCTCTAGTCACACCAGCTACTTTCCTTGTCACTGAATAAATCAAACAAACTCCCACCTCAGGACCTTTGTACCTGCTGCTCCCTTTGTGTGGAATGCTCTTCCCCAGAAATGGCTAACTCTGTCACTTCATTCAAGTCTCTGTTCAAATGTGATCACTTCAGAGACCTTCCCTATCCATTCTTATATGAAATATATCATGTATACCCATCTTATCCTGCTGTCTTCTTTTTTAACCTTTATAACACTCCTTATCACCTGATATTATGTATTTACTTATGAGTCTGCTTATACCCTATCAGCTTCCTTTCATTTCAGGTCTTTATTCTAAATTTGTTTTCCAAACAGCTTTTAGAATAGTCATTCATGCAGCTAAATCAACAACAGTGTTCAATCTCAATCAACAGTGTTCTTATAAAATAACATAACAATATGGAAATGGCTTCAGAGCTTAATGTAAACCTACCTCTACAGTGAAGGTATCTTTGGTAGACTCATAAGTAACATTAAGAGTTAAAAGATGTCCATGGAATGAGGCACCATGAGGTAGAATAGTTCGGGGAACAGAGTAAAAATCCTTGAAAAAGATATAGCAAGTCAAAGATACAGCAAGTGAGATGCACAGCACCACTGTTAAATGTCACAAAAATACACTCCTAATTGAGACTAATTATAGGATGATAAAGTTGCTTTACAAAGAAGAGAGGCTTACCTCTATAGTGATCACATAGCGTTCTGCCAGAAGCAGCAACCTCTCAATTATTACAAGTTTAGTGGATCTATGAATTAAAAAAAATTTTTTTGAAAATACTTGAACTGCTGACCTGAGCTCAATTTCAGTCTATTTCAACAAAACCACAATCACAATTAGCCCTCTCCCGTCAAAGACTGAAATCTGCAAAGACTAAACTTCCTTTTCACTCAAGGGGGAGGTGGTTCAAACAGGTCACAGCTGTCGCACACAGATGGAATATGGGGCAGAAGCCTGCCCCTCCCCATGTTTCCTTTCCTGTTCTTTTCTCTCTTCTTCTTTTTTTAAACAGTTGTCCCATAAATAGAGGACATGAGTCTCCTCTGGGTCTGCAGGCTTATTTGTCTACCAATCCACCAAGAGTGAACGATCAGTGAGTTTGAATCTCATAATCTTACAACTAAGATACGCCACATAATTCTGTAAACACACAGAATCTGACTAAGCTCTGAACTGCCTGAAATTTAGAAGACAAATGCAAACCATTAGGTATTCCACAAATGAGAGCTGCTGTTTGTTTTACTTAGCCTAAGAATGAGGCAGAAGAAAAGGACGAAAAAAATTGTTCATCTGGTTTAAGTGACTAGTCTGTATAGTTAAAACATACAATGTAAGAATTTGTTATCCTAAGGGTTTTCAAAGTACTTAAGAAATCAACACACATCAAGAGACATAACCATCTCTGGAACAGAAAATACACAGCAAGGAACTGTGGAACTCTCACACACTCTGAAAGTGAGACCTGAGGTCTCTTTTGGTTAGACTTAAGCAATCTTATCATTTGAAATAACAGGACCCCAACATTCAGCAGCTTGTACAGTCACAGCTCCACACTTTATTAAACACTACATGTGTTAACACTAACAAATGAAAATCCAAATGCCCTTAATTTAAGTATTTACTATTCCAGAGAGTCTAAGTATTTTGTACAGGTGTATTTCTAAATCTGCAAAGTTTTCAGATTTTCTAACAATAAGTATGCTGATTAGCAGTACTGGAAACTTCACTTTAAAAAGAGTTGGTTAAACGCATTTAACAGAGTTCTAAATTCTTTCAGTCTATGGGCAGAAACCAGAACTTGATATTCAGATGGAAAATCTTTAGGAAATATTTAAGTGCTTAACAAGTGACTTGTTGAGTGAACTGTTTTATTTTGCCTCAATGATGAATTAAATCACAGATAGCACTGCAAACACTGTACAAATGAGAGAATAACTCCTCCTCCCATAAGTGGAACAATTATGGTCACTGAAAAGTTCTTTTAAGACTAGTGAATGAGATAAACTACATGTTCTGGTTCAAAGGCAACTCTGAAATTACATATTTTTAGTAACTCTGTTTAGGGTTCATAATGAGAATATTTAAAAACTATCATGTGGTTTTGTTCTGTAATAGTCAAATATGAAATGATTCAGAATACAAAGCAGTTAGAAAAACAAACAAAAAGCATGCTTATTTAAAGAAGTAGCAGTTTGGAAATCCCAATGCAATAGTTTATAAGTGCATTTGTAGTCTGGTTTGTCAGACAAATGAATCGTTAAGGACCTAGGTCATAGATATAGACTACATTTTACAAACATGTAATTAGGAATTCTTAATGAAAGTCTATTTGAGATACACTTCCAAGAATGTGGGAATGCAAAAGTCATGTTAGTGTTCTTCTCATGAGTTGAATCTATAATCACTTTCTGTCATTTTAAAAAGAGGGCCAAGAGGGTTGAGTTCTATTGGCTTCTTTCATATTAATAATGTATCACTACACGGTACTCAGCTCATTTAAAAAAAGAAGATAAAGAAGAAGAATGTGAGCAAGGATATTGCCTTGACTCCTCTTCTAAAGGACGGCTTCAAAAAGAAAGGAATATCCCCAACTGTGAATAAAGAGAAATAAATAAATACATACATATGTAAACACATAAAGCGATTCCAGGAGTTGAAAAAGACTTTATGAGCACCAATCACTAGAGGGCAGCAGAGTGAGGGATAGAGAGGGAGCCCTTCTCTGAGCACCTGGCCAAGGTTTCCTGAGCATCACTGACTGGGGGATGCTTACCAGTAATGAAAGGCACATGAAACCCCACCAAAGTATTTTAGTTACTTCAATCTAATGTTTCTAAATACTCATCTATTCTCCTTACTATGTCAAAGACCTATAACACTGAACTCAGATTTCACTGACAACATCTGAAAATACTCAACACAGCAATGTGATTAAGAGATGTCAGTCCAAAGTTTTAACACAAATATTTGGGGCTAAAGTTCTTATTAAAAATTATTTTGAGGGCTTCCCTGGTGGCGCAGTGGTTGAGAATCTGCCTGCTAATGCAGGGGACACGGGTTCGAGCCCTGGTCTGGGAGGATCCCACATGCCGCGGAGCAACTAGGCCCATGAGCCACAACTACTGCGCCTGCGCGTCTGGAGCCTGTGCTCCGCAATTGTCCCCTCCGCCTTGCCTCATCTAGAGATAGCCCTTGAAACGAAGCCCAGAAACGAAGACCCAACACAGCAAAAATAAATAAATAAATAAATAAACTCCTACCCCCAACATCTTCTTTAAAAAAAAAAAATTATTTTGAAAAATGATTTTAAGTAAAACATTTTAACTATGATTATATCATAATGTAAAATATTAATCAATCATCATATTCCACTTCATTTTTCTTATGCTATTGGTGACCTGGATTTGACTATTCAATGAGAAAAGTTGTAACAGGTCTAAGTAAATATTTCAAACTCGAAAAAAATTACTCTTCATACAATGAATATATCTTGGTTCCATCATAAAGAGTAGGCTACTCGTGTTACACACAGTAAAAGTAGAATGAATCAAATAAAATACGTGATGGGGAATATATAATTTCCCAGGATATGACTGTTTGAAAAAGATATGAAATAAAATGAGGAAATGAACAATTAACTGAGATATCTCCAAAGGAAAGAAAAGATTCCAATTATTTTTTTTTAAGCTGATCTACATTTAGGTGTTGCATATTCGCTGTAACTTCTGCAATCACTTACCTGTATGGAGACTGGACTGACGTGGCTACAGTTGGCATGGCAGTTGCTGTAAGCATCTTTGTTGCTCTGGTCACAGCGTGTGTCAGAGTGGGGCCACCAAGTGCTGAACTGGCTGCCTACGAAATAGAAAATCATCTCTCTATATCAGGGTTTCTCAACCTCAGTTCTACTGACATTTGGGCCTAGAAACTTTTTTTGTTGTGGAAGACTGTCGGGGACATTGTAGGATGTTCAGTGGCATCCCTGACTTCTATTCACCACTCACCTACCACTAGGTGCCAGTAGGACCCCTCTAGTTGTGACAACCAAAACGGTCTTCAGACATTGCCAAATGTCCCCTGGGAGGTAAAATAACCTCCAATTGAGAACTACCATTCTACATGTGTTAATACTTACATGGCACCTCATTTAGGGATACCTGAATACTTTAAATGTTTTTATGATGGCATATTTGGATGGAAGTCACAACTTGGGAACTCCTTCCTGTACACATTCATCACCAGCACATATTCATCATCAGCAAGTTTAACTTATTGAGATAGTATTACACTGCAGCCTTCTAGTGGACAAAGATACCCAACACTACCCACTATTGAGTGTGCTGCTATGGACTTTAATAGCATTTGTGATATAAACAAAGTGACACATGGGGAAGGATGGGAAAAGCAGCAAGTGCTTGTATAAAATTTCTGGACAGAAAAAGGAGAAAAAGAATCTATCAGAAATGTGGAAAGTACAGTAGACCTATTTTCTGAAGACAGTTTCTATACCCCCAAAAGGGGGTGGGGGTGGGGTGGGTGGGTAGAGCAGGGAAAAGGGATGGGGAGGGAGAAGGAAGGATTTCCTGTAAAATACACTTCTACATTGTGGGCATTAGGGCAAATGCCTGTTCCCTATGTCCACAATACAGTACTGCTAGCAAATTCTTCCAGTAGGATCCAGCTACAAATATCAACATTATACACGATCTCAAAACACAACATTATAAAAGGAAAAAACACCCAAAGCATTTATTTCAAAAACAGATTAAATAAAATTTGCTACTCACTTCTAATCTTGTGTAGCAATCAGCAATGAATTTCTTATGTAATGATACAGAATCCTAAAAGTAAGAGGTATATGGAAATTAAAATTAGTCTAGCATTTGGTTGTAATCATTATTAAGGATAAAATGTCAAAATAAAGAAGCCCGACTTTCAGGCATGCCAACTTAGCAATTAAAAATATATTATTTTCTGCGTTTTTGTGTACCTTCTTTCCTTAAATACCCACCTTCTTTAACCTAGGATTTAGATTAATGTAACTGTAGTTTATGATTAACTGAATAGCTTCATTAGCAATTTCTTCATCGGGTGATTCCATGGCTATTTTCCAAATGAAATCCATTCCTATCAATTCCAGCTTTTCTACATACTGTTCAAAAGAAAGAAAAGTATACAGCACACCAAGGTCACAAAATCACAATTATTTTCTGCTACACTGTGACTCCACACCTCTTCAAGTTCAAAATGAATTAAGGCTGCAAAAACCAAGCTACATATGAGAACATCATTATACTGATATGGAACTTTAAAACAAGAAACGATCAACAACAGAAACACTGGGCAACTTCCACGGAACCAAGACAGATATGGAGATTTTTCTCCAGACACTCCTAAACCTAAGCTAGAACTCTACCCAGATGGGCTACTAAAGCAGAAACAAAACAGGAATAATATGGGCACCCTCTTCAGGAGCTTTTCTTCAAAGGAAAGAGAGTCAGGTTAGAGGTAGTTACTAATCCTTGGGGCTCAATCTGGTCTTCTCAAAGCTCAGTTAGACATGGTAGGATCCAGGCCTTATAAGATCGTGTTAAAATTCTTACCACCTAGGAAGTCAGGTCATGAACGAAACAAACTTGGAAAAAGAGTTATTTTTTGCCTTTCTTTTTTGAGGTGCTCACGTAAATATAAACATAAGCTGTATACATTCTACAGGTCCTCATTTTCCTGCTTCCTTGTCTGTTCTTAAAATTTCCCCCCCAAATCCTTGCCCCTGCTATCCCAGAATTGAAGATTTTGGTACTTTTTCAGGTACATGTGAATTGCTAGATCTGAGAGGTTGGAAGCTTGGCTGGAACTATCCACATTCCACATTCACCCAGCCACAGGAGGCCGCTGGCTGCCACAGATCAGCAAGAAGCAAAGAGGGGTCTGAGAAGTCACGTGTGTGGGAAACGCAGCCTCCTCACACTCTAAGAGAAGCGCCCTCGTCCATGCAGAAGACCGCAGTCAAGGAGGTGCCCATTCTTTTTAATAAACCTCATGTTTTCTCTCAATTATAACACATGTTTTTTGCTGAATGTCAAGTTTTACTAGATTTTCCAAATTTTCTAGATTTGAAAACAATGTTACTTACCAATTGAGCTCCTTGTCTTTTCAATCGATGATCACAGAGATTCACATTTTCAAAAAAAGTCTTAAATAAGTTAAAACCTGAAATTATAGAATGTCAGATAAATTCATGCACTCTAGGTACCACAGATAATCAATGAAAAGACAAAGTATATCAAGAGCTAAAACTATAAAACTCTTAGGACAAAACATAGGCACAAATCTCCAAGACTTTGAATTAGGCAAGTCTCTTAGATATGGTATCAAAAGCACAAGCAACAACAATGACAAAAAAATAAACTTCATCAAAACTAAAAGCTTTTGTGCTTCAAAGGACTACCAAGAAAGTGAAAAGCCAACCCACAGGACAAAATATTTGTAAATCACATATCTGATAAGGAGTGAATATGCAGAATATATAAACAACACTCACAACTCAAAAATAAAAGAGCAAATATCCCAATTTAAAAAAGAGAAAAAGATTTTTATAGACATTTCTCCAAAGATGATATATAAATGACCAATAAGCCCATGAATGGATGCTCATCATCCTTAGTCATCAGGGAAATGTAAATCAAGCCACGAGATACCACGTCACAACCACTAGAATGGCTAAAATAAAAAAGACAGTTTATAATAATTATTAGAGAAGATGTGAAGAAATCAGACCCTCATATACTGCTGGTGTGATTATAAAATGCTGCAGCCACTTTGCAAAACAGATTGGCAGTTCCTCAAATGTCAATTATATGATATAGCAATTTCACTCCTAGGAATATAAAAACTTGCATATGAATGTTTACAGCAGCACTATTGATAATAACCAAAAGTGGCGACAACCCAAATGACCATCAACTGATGAATGGATAAACAAAATGTGTTATAGCCATACAATGAAATATTACTCAGCCATAAAATGGAAAGAAGTTCTGGTACGTGCTAAAACCTGGGTGAACCCTGAAAACATTATGCCTCAGCGTGATAAAAGAACCCAAATATTCATACAAAAGGTGACATATTATATGGTTCCATTTATATAAAATGTCCAGATTAGAATAATCTATAAGGACAGAAAGTAGATGAGAGGTCGGGGAAAGGGGAGAATGGAGAGTGACTGTTACATGGTTTCTTTCTGGGGAGATGAAAATATCCTGAGATTAAAAACGGAGAAGGTTGAACAACTTTGTGAATATACAAAAAGCACTTATTGTACACTTTTAAAAGGTAAATTTTATAGCATGTAAAATACATATCAATAGAAAAACTCAATTAAAAGAAACAACTGAAAAGAGGATTTCTATACTTTGACAAATCTCTACCTTAAATGAATCCTTTTTGTACTAAGTAATTTCATGAAAAGACAGCTTGACAATTATTAGCCTATATAATTTTAAAATACCATTCGTGTAAAAAGAAATTTATCTGTGTATATAAACATATGCATATATAGATGTGTCTTTATATGCATTAAGGCAAAGTCCAGAAGGATATCCCAAACTGGTTAGCTGCTTCTGAGGGTGGGCTGAGAAGAAAAGTATAAAATTCTTACTTTAAAGAACTGAAAAAATGATTTTAAGTTTTTTTTCCCTACCGTTCATAGTGATTTCATATGACTCCAATTTAAGAATTTTCTCCTTGAAGAGCTGCTGCTGAACATCACTCTCAAGATCATGCTGCCCTTTTGTAAACCATTCAAAACACATCTGCGGATCAAGACAAATATCACCCTGTAACTAAAATCCATTTCAGGCAAATACATATTCCAAACTGGGAAAGCAAAGATAAATTATTTTTAATTCTTTAGAAATTTACATTGCCTTAATACCACTCAAAACTGAAATGGTTCTAACTCTGGAACTAAATAAAGCAGTTAATTACAGCACTCTTTCCTCTAGATAATGAAAATATATATTCATGCTTTTCACTGAATTGTTACACTTTGGTTTTTCCACCAACATTTATTTAAGCCTTACTACGTGCCAGGCACTGTGCTAGGCACTGTCACATACTTAGTCCTTTCAATAATCTTATGATGTAGTTAACACTATTCTACAAAATGAGATGAGGAAACAGCCATTCACTGTTAGAAAATGTCAAAGCAGTGTGGTGCTCCTGGTTTAATCCATTTTCAGCTGTGTAACTGTAGTTCTAAAGATCTGTCTAGGTATCAGTTCATTCTTTAGTGTTTCCAGGATACAACATCATTATAGGAACTCAAAGTTTTCTGCTGGTTAATTTAAAATTAGTTTCATGGGAGGGAAATAAAATATTAAAAGACACACCAAGAATTCTTTTGCTGTACTCACTTGGCTGAATTTGGTTTTATCCAGAATGGTATCAGACTTACCAAAGATCTCACACACTTGTCTATATCACAGATATATATTATATAAAATATCTCTTCAACACTTATAGTTCCTAGCCTATTAGTATAAATGTATGCTTAGTAAATTGAAAAGTGTTTAGAACTGAAGATGTGAGACACACACAAAAATGTGAGATACACACAAAAAAGTGAAATACTATTAAGTCCCACTGCTGTCTTATTACTTCATCCACAATATCTTCTTACCTCTCTATCTAATTCACAGACATCCTGGCCAGTCACAAGACACTCCCAGATTTCCTTGGCACGATTCCAACCCAGATACAGAGTAGCTTCTTGCAAGAAAAATGCCAGAAATTTTAGATGGGCCTCTAAATACTGGAAAAAGAAATAATGCTAATTAGTTAACCCCAGGCATTCATATGTAAAAGAAAAATTAAAAAAACAAAAAAACTTTGAAATTAAAATAGTTTTACCTAATGCTTTTTCATATAACTTAGGGTAAAGTAAATGTGAGAAATTTGTTTACAAGTTGACAATACAATGTAGCAGAAACTACTTGAAGTCTAAGACAAACTCAGTTGACTTTAGATGCCAAAAAAATACAATTTCGGCAATCTCAGAGTAAAACACCACAACACAACTGGTGAGTTAAGGTATTTTTCCATTTTTTTAAAAACAACATCACTAACCACTAGATTTGAAAAACAAAAGCCATTAGCCACAGAACTGACAGCTATTATTTCTGATCAAAGACAAAGAAAAGATGTTTATTTTTATTACCATATCATATGCAGTTATCTTGGGTGATTTACTGAAAGATTTACCCACAAATATCAATTTTCTGAACTTTTACTTTGAGGTGATTATACTCAAGATACAAAAATGTTCCATTATGACAAAGACACCTCATGCTACCTCTTTAGAGTTACTCCCAATAAATATTATTTGTATAGTTCAAGTGCAAAAAGGCCAAATGAATGCTGTAAATCATGAAACAAAAGTACAACGCCAGATACCTCCCGATAAGTGTATCGGCCATCCACTAGTGTTGAACCAGTTAAGCCTCCAGGTCCAGCCACGGCTGCTGCAAGCCGATGACAAGCTATTAAACTTCCTGTTACCAATTTCACTATTTCAAAATTTTTCTTCAAGTCTTGAATAATGCTCTTGGCAAAAACAACAAAAAGGAAAATGGTATGAGAATGTGCAGTTATTTTGTCAGTTTAATACAAGCTTCTAATTTAGCACGTAGTTGAGGAATAGCAAACACAGAAAGTTTTTCACTCATATTTCCTACATAAAAGTAAATAAAATCAATCTGGTATGTACATTTTTACTAGGGAATTACTATAGAATTAATATACTTCCCTGGTAAATTTCTGCTTCTAAAAGGGATTCTTAAAAAAAAAAGTCTTTCAAAAGAACTATTTCACTTCTTGCATACTTTTACAGATCTTTCTTCCCAGTCTATTACATTGAGGAAGCTCTAGCTCCTTAAGCAGAGTAATGTTTTCACAATATAAAATAAGTCTTTGAATCTTTTCAAAGAAATTTCTAAAATACCATTAACTTTTAAACATTGGCTTACTTTGTAAATTAAGGAAATAAAAAATAAATGAGTTAGGGATATATCAAAAGAAAAGCAAGCTCCTTAGAAATGAAAGCAGAATGATGTTTAAATTCAAGATTATTAAGTAATATAAATGAATTACATTAATAACCATAAAACTGTAATATAGTCACTACAAAACTCAGCAATCTTTTGATGTTTGTTATTATAAAAGGTTATGCAAGTAATTGTATAATAATCAAATATAACTATACTCTTACCTTGTCTTGCTTTTGATAGGTTTGTTTTATGAATGAGCGGGTGATTTCATGTAGCTGACGCAAAGCTGGTACTACCCATACAAACTGGGGATTATTAAGTTGAGATGACTAGAGTTAAAAAGAAGTTACATTAGTTAAATTTAGAAATAAATAGCAGATTAAATTTATTAGCTATAAAAAATTTCCAAGTCAATTAGGTTTTATTGTTACACATTCTATTATTTTTCTCTTCACATCGCTCATTTATAGTTTATCTCCATGCACTCATAATTCAGTCTTCAACTTCTTATTCTGCATGCAATCCTAAAGCCAAGAACTGCAAACAGGAGTGGATGTGAAGTGATAGTAAATGTATAGGGGTACATCAGCAAAAAACAGACGACAAGGAATTAGCAACTTCAGAGGATAGATTAAGTAGCACAGGCTGCTAGGATATGTTGACGTAATAAAATAAATTGATGGCAAAAGCTTAACTTGGATAATACTGAACTGGCTGATAAGTAAAATGGTATAAAAATATGGTTTTCTACAATTACATGATTAAGATACCAATGATATGATCAAGATACTAATAGTGGTCTAAATATTAAAGAAAATATCCATGGTCTGCTTGTATTTCCTAGTTAAAACAATTTTATGAGAGAATTCTACTTTTATTAATTATTACAGCCACTTCACACTTACACTTTATATTTTTCAAAACACTTTCAAATATGTTATTTCTGAAACTGGTACATGACAATCCAGATCTTCAAGTACATATCTGAAAAGTCTGATGTTCATGCGATACTCTTTAAAAAGAGAATTGCTTTTGAATAAATAGCATCTTTCAAACTATGAGATTTCATTACAGAGGCTGTAGGAATGTCAGATTAAACACTATCGATCAATTGATAAGTAACTCTCTAAAAAACTGAGTAACAGTTTAAGTCCTTAGCTTTTACTTTAAAAACTGTATTATTTTTTTAAAGCCTTGCTTCTTTAAGTCTTTCTGTAAGATGAATATGCCTATGGGGCAGAAAACTACTTTTGATGTCATTTGCAGAAAAATATCATACTACTAAATACGTAAATGTGAGAGAGCTACTGCCTAAATAATACTGGCTTTCCTAGAGATTAGCCAATCAATCAGCAAATACCGTATTTCCTGGATTCTAAGATATAGGTTTTATAAATTTTAACATTTCTGAAATGGACACTTCCTACAATTGTATCAAAGAAACTTACCAGCCACTAGGCATAGGAGTAAGTTTAGATATACCTGTCCTTATGTGAGTATGTGCAAACTTAGCTGTTTACAAAAGGTATCTGTTCATCTACCCATCATTTCTGCTGTTACGTGGCATAGTCAGCACCAAACAAGGATGGCTTTTTAACTTAAATGTAGATCACTGATTTGTTTCTTGAATGCTATCAAAAAGATTACACTATGATATAGCACTGACTAGCCTGTCGTGTCCATCAATTCAATTAAAAGCAAAGAATAACTGCCAGTGGTCTTGGACTAAAGCGTTTTTCAGAGCCAGGAGAATTTGATGTGACAGACTCATACCCTGTGAAGGGCTGTATCACTTGGCATTAAACGTCTCTCTGTCCAAAGCTGCACCTTGATTCAAGAGAAACTGTTTAACTTGTAGTATATACAACTTAATGAAAGAAAAAAGCAGCTTGAGTTTTACAAAAAAAGGACACAAAACTCCATATTCTTCAACGTGCCTCAAAATTCTACAATCTTAAAGATTTCAAAGAAGTCCAAAGCACTACACTAGATAGTGAAAAGCGGTGTGCCACAGTGAGGCTGTACATACTGGATTAAACCTGTGATGCATGTTGCAATCACTGGCATCTTAGAATCAGAGAAATAAGGTATGTATTAAAGGCCAACTACTTGCAAGACTAGCTAGAATATTTCTGCTAGTATATAAAAGTTGCAAAATGACAGAGATTAAAATTCTAAGGCTTAAGTCCGAACTCATACCTTCCAAAAGGATTACAAACAGTAGGATATAAATATAAACCCTTTAGTAAATAATCAGGTATATTAAAAAGTATCATTAGGACCAATTAAGTCAATTACGGTTAGATTATTTTTTTAACATTGAAAATTACCCTTTAGAATCTAAAAAGTATTTCTGATATAGCCTTTCTAAAGTTTAGCAAACAAGACAGATGTTATTTATTCCATCATATCTATAACATTATGCTATGTTATAAGAAAAATTTAAATTACTCTTCTCCATTTATAAAAGGGGCAGAAGACTATGGTGAACAATTAAAACGAACATATCTGACAATGTCTGATAATGAAGCTGGGGTTTCATAAGTAGGAGTTAATGGTATATCCAAATTAGACTCCTAATGTTAGATGAAGCCATAGAGGTCAACTAGTAGTTTAGCCTGCAAACCTGTGCCTAAACTTTCCTTATTCATTTTTGTTACAAAACTTGTCTTCTAGTGTTTCCAGTGATGAGGAACTCAGGAGGCAGTGCATTCTGTGTCAGACTGTTTTCATAGGAAGTTCATTGATCTATCATATTGCAACATGCCTTCCCATAACTTCTTAGGAGACATAAAAAGTTAAGTTGAATCAAACTTCTATAACAATCCTCTAAGTAGCTGAAAAAGCTTTCCTATTCTTTCTTGAGTTCTCTTTTCTCAAAGCTGAATATCCCAGTTCTTCATCTGCCTTGTTTTACCAGACCTAGCCATTTACCTAGAACCAAGTTCAAATTTTTACATGGGTGGACATTTAAAAAGTATTTCCTCCTGTGCTAAGCACATCACTGTGAGGCTGTACTGAGGGCATCTTGCTGCTTTTACTTTCAGTTGTATGTTTTGGCAAGTGGAGGCCCCTCAGGTATGGGTAAGTAACAATTTTAGTGTCCTCACAGAGGAAGGGGAAGAGGTAAGAGGAAGGGAGCCAACATTTATTGAAAGGCTGCTGGGCACTGTGCAAGGAGGCCTTCACATAATGACTTAAGGAATACACAAACACCACTAATTGAGTAAAAATGACTTTTTTTGGTTTAGTAATTTTTTTTTGGATGAGTACATTTAAACTTTTTAATTGAAGTAAAAAATAAGTGCAATAAGAGGGAAAGGGTTGGGGGCAGACAGTGGAAGGTATAAAGGAAGCAAAGGAAAGAGGACCAAGGAAGCCAAGGGTATCCTGGCAGAATCTATAGAAATAAAGTTGAGAAATAAAGGTCAGAATTTCTGAACACAATAATGGAACTTGGGAATTTTAAGTGTCAAAAGCAGAGGGAAAGGGAATCAGTTGGAGGAGTAGAGGTAGCTGGGGGGTGGGAGGGGAGTAAGAGGTGGGTGATCTTGTCTTACCCTTTGCTTAGTTTCTGTGTAGCCTGGCAGGGAGACATAATTCCCAGTCAGCCCACCTTGCTGCCTGGCAGGAAAGGGCATAGCATAGAAAAACACCTTTAGTGGCAGTATATAACTCAACCCCCTGCCTGGAGTCACATCGGGGGCTTGGATCTTCCCACTGCCCCCCTTCAGCCATGTGTACTCTAAGAGAGTATCTGCAAAAGCACGCAGTCAACTGAAAAGTGCTATGTAAATGCAAGTTACTATTATTTGAAATGAAAGAATGGTACATCAGAATTTCTTTACTGGGAGCAGTGGGATACAAAAAAGGAAGAATATTCCTTTCAAGACTCACAAAATGACTCCAAAATTCTCCCTATTACTTTTTGAGTTTTGTTATCAAACAACAGACATGAATGAAGCGACTGCAAAGAGAAGCAATAAAGATGCAGCGATGCTACTGGCTACAAGGGCTAAAGTATTGCTTAGCTGTAACAAGAAAGGAACAGGGATCAGGAAGGATTTTTCTGGTTTCAAAAGCCATTTCCCTGGAGGGAGGAAAAAGTCCCTTCAGCTTTGACCTTCATACCTATAAAGAAATGTATCTGTTACTGTGAAGAAAAGACCATTTTCTATGGATACCCTTTCCCTCTTACTATTACTACTGAAAGATTTAAACTTCTTAAATAACTCTGGATGAGTTTCAATCATTAAGACAGAGGGTGCTAAATTATCTGAATCACTGAGCTGAGAAAACTGGGAAAATTCAAATTGTTATCAGAGTAGAAAGAGAGCAATGTTGTTGAATTAAAGAAACAATTAATCATAACCTGAGCATTACCAGCTCCAGTTTGTGAATGATTTTAATGTAGAAAATTCACTTGATCAAATTTCAATGTCAGAAATACAACACACAAAGTTCTTAAATATCCCCAACTAAACTTTATGATCAAGCATAATTTAAGAGAATAAAAGCCTACTGAGTCACCAAGGCCGCTTAGCAAGAGCTGAGTCTCTGAATTTACTAATGTAAATTAGCAGTAGTCAAGATCCTTTTAAGAAATACTTACTAGGAAAGCCAAGAAATATGTTTTACCAATGAAATTCCTAAGCCATTATATATTTACTAAAACCTTTTCTTATGATAACAGTGAAATGAAACCCCTCTCGCTGCTAGGCTTTGTTTCATCTGGGCAATCTGAGGGCCTGCGTGGGAGGAGGACACACTCTGATCAGGGCTGCTGCAACCACGGGAGCAGGCTCCAGTGAGCAGCTACTGACTGCAGCAACAGGAGAGCTACAACCATCACTACACATGCTGCTACCCACCCTTTCGAAGGACAGTCCTTAAGTCCACAGTCACCTGGAGGCCAAAGCCCTGGAGCATAGGACTTCCACAGCACCCATCACTACCCAGTTCTACCTTCTAAAATCGAGCCCTAGCAGCAGGCACTCACTCAATAACCGTTTGTGTAAGGAATTACTTTAGGAACACATCTGAACCAAGCACCTAGAAAACGACTACGTGCCAGCAACGAATGAACTTCTTTCTTCCCTTCTTTCTCTCTTCTGACTCTATGAATGTTCCTCCATTTCTCTCTTATGGGAGAAAAATGGACACGATATTTATTTAGAATCCATTGTGCTTATTAAAGATGTGCATACTTTGGATTTAATTTTAAAAAAGAAAAACTAAGTTGAAGGTCTTACAATCTTATGAAAATAATATAGTAAAACTACTCTTTGAATGTGACCCTGGATTTTTTTTTCCCTTTGACAGTCAATAACCCCCAAGCTTTAAATAATAAGCACAGGTCATACGCAAATATTTAAACAGCGGTTTGTATCTGAATATTATTTGAAGAAACACTAAAACATACTTTTATCTTAAAATTATAATTCAATTTATTAAAAGGAATTATTAAATTAGTATACCTTTTAGTTGGTTCCATCTGCAAATTCTTACCTTGAATCCATCCTTCTTGTTTTTTTCCAAACCTGACCATTCTCCAGGCTGAAAATTAATTTTAAGAAATATTAAGAAATATAAGTGACTTGGTAAAAGCAGTACCTATAATTTCCCAATTTTGGACTCTAAGGTATGGGCTTCCAGGTAGGGCATTTAGTTTAATTTCCATAATAGGGGAGGAAAATTATTTGGCTCTAATTACTCAGACAATACTATTGCTCTGACAACAAAACTAGACCAAGATAAAACCAACCCTTTTAATATCTTCTATGCACTTAATGATGTAGCTCCTCTTGATTGCTTCTTTCACTGCATACGCATCACTTAGGATTGTCAGGTGCTCCTCCAAAGCTTGCTGAATAAGGCTACTGGGCAGCGTTGGGAGATGAGCCAGTTCCCAGAGTACATCTAACACCTACAATAAACCACATGTGATGAGCCAGCCCATACGCCAGTAAAGCTGCTTTAAGTACTTGTAGTTAGAAAAAGTCATTTGATTCTCCTGCCTTTCCAGAAGTGGTCTCAAAGCGAGCTTCCCGGCCTATTCGTCCAATCAGGCTCAATAGCTTCTGTCTTACTCTATCGGTCTCGGTCTCCCAGCTCTGTAGAACGAAAAAGAAAAGACACAGGAACTGCTTCCCAGTCCCATTTGATCACACTGGCAAAATATGCAGAAACTTTAAACTTGAGCTAAAAAAGTTTAATAAAGTAAGAAGGGTACGGTTAAACACTGCTAATTTAGAGGGAGGAGACCTCAAAATAAGATTATTTTAGAAATATTTAAAAGTAAGCACGTTTGAACACATACCTTCTGAATGAGAACAAACAAATGATTAAGCTGATCTGAATTAAATTTGACAGCTGCTGCAGCAATAATAGTATGGATATTCTCGATCACAGTAGATGATTGTCCTGACTAGAAAAGAAGACATTGGGAAGAAAGTTAAGTCTTGGAGACTGGAAAAACCCAAGTCTTTCCCTGTTGATTTATAGAAGCAAAAGCAAAACAGTAACAAAGATAAATTGATTCTAGTCTAACAGCATACATACACTTGCATGATGAAACTGTTAAGACTACAAGAAGCAACCATTATTAATGGTTATCTGTTGGCCTTGTTTAAATTCCTAGAAGCATTAAATCTCTAAAAAGACAATGTAAAAAAAAGGTGAGAAGCAAGTTCTCAATCTGACATATTCATTTCAAGAGGAGAACAAAATATTTTCAACTGGCTTAAAAAACAATTTAAACTAATTACAAGAAAAACATACTCACTTTCCACATTTTATAAATGATCTTGAGGGTCTCAGTTGAGAGTATTATGTGTCTCATTTTTAAATCTGCTTATAGATATTTTGTGACTTCAATTAATATTTATTTATCCATGGGCAGTAAGTCTCTGCTTTAGAGAGTCACCACCCTTCTCCCTTACTGATAAAAACTGTCAGAAAAAGGCAAAAATAATTCTGATCAACTTACCTGTATCTTCCAAATTTTAGTGAGCTCATCTAAAGACAATTTACTGCCCAAGAGTTCAATAATTCCCTTTATACGATCACAGTATTGTGCTTGGTCTATGTTGCCTAAGAGAAGAAACACCAGAGAAGCAGATAGATACAGTGAACACTAACTTTCTAAATATGATTCTATTTATTCAAAGCAATATTAACTTGCTATAAGATTATTTAAAGGCTAATATAGTCAAAGCAACAATTTCATACCTTTTTTTATACAGAAATATATTATTTATGTGTTAGGTAACTTTTTTTAAGCAACTTACCTTCCAATGCAATTGACAGAACTGAGTTCTCAACTAGCCAATCTAACAATCTGTCTGTATCTATAGCATTCTTCACAGATTTGGATAAAGTGCTATCTTCTATTAGTTTGGTTACCTAAAAAGACAGGATTATTGTGATTGAATCTAATGCAAATATTCATAATCAAAATCTTCATATATATTTTGTGACTTTTATAGTGTTACAATGTGGTCTAATGATTAGCCAAAATGTATCAAAGGCCAGTTATTAGAAGTTAATAGACCACTTATTTGTGATGTCTCTTTAAAAAGAACACAGAGTCCACACTTCCTGGGCCACTGCTGATTGGCTCAGGGATGCACATCTGACCCAAACTTCCATCAGAGCACTCCTCCAAATTCTATACTTGGGACCAGAGAGAAAGTATCAGTCCTTCCCGAGTCACAAGAGCTATCCATGGCCATGTCTACCATATGAAAGATGCCACTCTGTAGGTGGAAAGAGAACAAGGCCATCATGCTCATAAAAGCAGAGATAAGACCTGGATAGAGTCCTGGCAATGGTTCAGTCTCAGATTCTAGTTGATCCTGGTGCCCACACGTGTCCCTGCCCTTACACGGTTTGGCTAGTCAATCTCTCATTCATGTGAGACAGCCCAGCCTTCTTCCATTAAACTCCTCTTTTAGTCTAAGATAATTCAAGATGAGTTTATTTCACTTGCAGCCAAGAATCCTAATTAACACAAAACTGAAGGAAAATAACTGGAATTATGCCTGAACTGTATTGGCTCCACTGGAAACTCACCAAAACCAACTATGCTCATGTAAAACGTTTAGGAAGCTGCAGAAAATTACTTCCATCATTTTGCTTAGACCATCACAGTTGTAAACAAAACAAAACTTTGCCTCAAGCCCAGTTAGAAGATCTGATTTAAGTAAACACATATCTGAAATATAGTAAAAGGAATTATACCCTTAGGGTAAAAAGTAAATCTCAAACTGTACATTCCAAGGAATTACGTTCTAGCAAATTTCACTAGAACACTACATATTTCACAGAACGAACTTGGAATGTAATATGTATAAAAATATTGCTTTATTAACAATTATAAACATGTACACCATTTTATATATAATCACTGTTATCTCTTTTCGTAGGATTACAAGAAATTATTATCTTTATTTCCCAACATTTTTACATTAATAACCACAAGTTTTGGAAGAACTTAAAGTGTCTGTACTTTTAAGTCTTCCAGAAACGGACGCAAAACTTACTTCTTTGAGGGAATTCATTTTAGCGCTAAAATGAGGTGATTTCAGCATGCGCAGTAGGATGTCTAGTCGAAGGTCGTCCACAACGGTCACCAGATCCGGTTGGAAGCGCATGCAAAGTAACTTAATGGCAGACAAGAGCTCCGGGATGCTAACCAATCTCTTTTATTTAAAAACAAAATACACACAAACGTACAGATACATAAACAGAAAAAGCAAAAAGGAACCATGAAAACATTTTGATGCCAATTCTTAAACACACACAGGAATACAGGACATTTTCAATAACCATGGTCTAATGGTATCTGATATTCCACATGGTCAATAAACTACATTTTACTTCTAAAATGTAGTTTACTTCTAAACAAAAGTTTACTTCTAAACAAAAAGTTACTTCTAAACAAAAGTTAGCACATGTGTGAGCAAAGAAAAGGGAAGGGTTCTGTGATAAATTCAAGGTAGACAAAATAAATCATGTTAAATTTAAATGTTAAAATTGCTTTAAACACCTTTGGATAGCTTTTAATACTGAATGCAATACCAATTATACTACTATCAAAATCAACATGTTAGTAAAATTCTTAATGGTATCACTTGCTGACAACCCTACATTCATTCTATTGACTGAGGTAACACCAACCACTTGGTATTTCAGACAAAACATTTTTTGGTTAGGAGATGTAAAATTAATTTGATGTGAGTTGTATGTGACCAGAATCCAAACAGCAATGGTGTGTGAACCTTGCCCTAAGCCCTGGCTCTGCTTCCATGGACCAATAGGCACTGGGGCTACTTGACTGGAGAGAACATTACCTTATCTTTAAGGTCCTTTTCTTCCACACTCCGCACATCCTGGATTGTAGTAAGGATGACTGGGTCCAGCATGGGCTGCAAGAAAACAGTACTAAAGTTAATAAGGACCCCTGAATCTGTCCCCAAACTAGAGAGGAGACACTTTTTTATTCACATTTCACAAAGGAGAGGGTGCTATGCAAAGATCTGAATTCTAGTATCCGAGCAGCCACTAACTAGGTAATACCATCCCAAGTAAACCCTTAACTGATTCTGTGCCTCAGCTTCTTTACTATCACATGGGTGCAATCCCTCTTTACTATCTTATAAAGGGTACTTTGAAGAGCAACCAAAGACAACCAAAGACACACCGACTAACTTAAAACACTAAGCATGAGTATGTATTATTTTTGTAATAAAGTATTTTGCATTTGATTTTAAAAATGAATATAAGCACAGACCATGAAAAATATGCTGTTTTATGCATTTATTTTGCTAACTGATATAAATGAGGCCTATAGACAAGACTCATACAACACACTGCTCCAGAATGGTAGCATAACCAGGTTAACTAACTCTAAATAGTATGTGAGTAGTAGCAAAATATTAGCTAGATCTAAATGATCACTTCCATTTAAGTAAAATAATTTTTAAAACTTATCTGGTGACAAGAGAAGATAGACAATATTTCGCTGTCAAAGCAAGAAGACATTAGCAATGAATTAAAATGACATCAGGCAACTGATTATCCTAGTAGAATTTCTTCATTTACACTTATGCCAACTGTATAGTGAGAACTGAGGGCTGTCAGGGTAAGAGGCAAGTCACACGGCTCTTGTCAGCATGTGCCAACCCTGCTTAATTCTCACTGCAACTCTGTGAGATAGGCATGGTTATTATCACTATTTTACAGATAAAGAAGCCAAGTCACAGGAGTTACTTCAGTCTTCCGAAGTCACACAAGGAGCAAGTGCTAGAGACAATTGTTAATTTACATAAATATGGTATGAATTTATTGCTGAATGAATTTAAGGTTGGATGGTTTGATATAATTAAAATAAAGATAAAGTTAAATAAGCTTTGGTCAGAAATTCATATACTTTTTACTCTTTTTAAAATACACTGTGCTTGGGCTTCCCTGGTGGCGCAGTGGTTGGGAGTCCGCCTGCCGATGCAAGGGACATGGGTTCGTGCCCCCGTCTGGGAGGATCCCGCATGCCGCGGAGCGGCTGGGCCCGTGAGCCATGGCCGCTGGGCCTGCGCGTCTGGAGCCTGTGCTCCGCAACGGGAGATGCCACAGCAGTGAGAGGCCCGCGTACCGCAAAAAAAAAAAAAAAAAATACTCTGTGCTTGGACTTCCCTGGCGGCACAGTGGTTAAGAATCCTCCTGCCAAGGCAGGGGACACGAGTTCAAGCCCTGGTCCGGAAAGATCCCACATGCCGCGGAGCAACTAAGCCCGTGCGCCACAACTACTGAGCCTGCACTCTAGATCCCACGAGCCACAACTACCAAGTCCATACACCACAACTACTGAAGCCCAGGCGCCTAGAGCCTGTGCTCCGCAAAAAGAGAAGCTACCACAATGAGAAGCCCGCGCACCACAACGAAGAGTAGCCCCCGCTCGCAGCAACCAGAGAAAGCCCGCGTGCAGCAACGAAGACCCAACACAGCCAAAAAAAAAAAAAAACAAAAAAAAGTACACTGTGTTTACATATAAAACCTGGAATTTCTAAAGAACTTAGTATTAATTAGCAGTAGGAATATTTACACTGAATCTCTTTCCATGGAGCAATGCATGGGTTAAAAAGCATGCATTTAAAAATTCAATCCTGGCTCTAATTATTAAAAAGCCAATTATTAAATTATTTAGTCAAATCATTTTGTCTCTTTATGTCTTAGTGTTTCAGCTACAAAACGAATGATTGTATTAATATGCTTAATAAGTGAGAGAACACTAGATGTCTCTAAAAACCTTAGTATCCAGAATGAATACATAAGTAGCCATCCTGTTTCATTTAAAAATCTTGCAGTATTACTTTGAAATCTAAAGAAGGCACTTAAAACTTAGAAATAGCAGGAATTTCCAGAACCTACTAAAAAAATCCTATATCCCTTGTTAAAATGGCCCTAAGTAAATTAGATATTAGAAACAAGGAACAGTGCATACTATTTGCTTCCGAAGGACACTAAGCTTTCAAAACCATTTGTGGTGATTTAAAAAAATCTCTGTGAAAGTTTTAAGTTTCACAGACTTATTTTTATAAAGAAAATAATAAATGGAGGTATTTCAACATGACATTTTATTCAGTAAAACTTGTTAACTGAAATGGAAAGGAATAAGAAAATGTAATAAGCCCTAAGCATTAGGAAGCTGAACATTCCACAGCCTTAACTATCCTGTGACCTGCTGACGTACAATCTGCAGAGGCAAGAAATCAGACAAGGCCGGGGAGGGGCCTTGCACCGGCCGCCGGCTGCCCGCCCGGGCAGCTCAAAGCGGCAGGGGTGCGGGGAGGGCCCTGGTCAGCCGGAGACAGGTGTGAGTGGGCCCGAAGCCGGAGGAGGGTGCCCAGGTGCCCGCAGGCCGGGACTCGCTGGGAGGCGCCTTTGGTGCCGCACCAGCCGAGAAACTGCCCCGGGGGGCCACGAAGCAGCTGCAGGACCCAGACCCTCTT
Organism: Physeter macrocephalus; assembly: GCF_002837175.3. Classification (NCBI taxonomy): domain Eukaryota; kingdom Metazoa; phylum Chordata; class Mammalia; order Artiodactyla; family Physeteridae; genus Physeter; species Physeter macrocephalus. Next base: position 137,172,125 of record NC_041217.1, read on the forward strand.
TCAATTATTTTGAGGAAATACCCAGAAGTGGAATCGCTGGATTAAATGGCTCCTCTGACATCACATCAGCACAGAAAGGAAGACTCCACCTCAATTCTGCCAAGTGGGGGTGAAATTCCATCACCCTGGCTGGGAGGTGGAGAAATCCGATAAATAACAACTTAACAGAATGATCAGACTTCACCAGTAATGACTTACCAATTTCACGTACCTCTAATATGATGCACCAAGAAGGGCACAACATCACTTCTGTAATCGTCTTGCCAAAAATGCATCAATCAGAAAACCCAAATTGACTGATTTCTCATCAATCAGAAAACCCAAATTGAGGGACATCTTACAAAATAATTTTCCCATACTCTTCAAGTGTCAAGATCATCAAAGATCATCAAAGACACAGAAAGACTAAAAACTGTCTAAGATTCCAGGAGGCTAAGGCGACAGGATAAACCAACGCAACATGGGATCCTAAATTGGATCATTAACCAGAAAAAAAGACATTGCTTGGATAATTTTTTTTTAAGAACCATCTTTTATTGAACTATTTTGTTTACATGTTTAAATTTTTATTGGAGTATAGCTGCTTTTCAGTGTTGTTGGTTTCTGCTGTATAGCAAAGTGAGTCAGCTATCTGTATACATGTATCCCCTCTTTTTTGGATTTCCTTCCCATTTAGGTAACCACAGAGCACTGAGTAGAGTTCCCTGTGCTATACAATAGGTTCTCATTATTTATCTATTTTATACATAGTATCAATCGTGTATATTGACCCCAATCTCCCAATTCATCCCACCCCTCTTTCCCCCTTGGTATCCATGTTTGGATAACTAATGAAATTTACGTGGAGTCTGTAAATTAGTAAAGAGTATTGTATAGATGTTAATTTTCTCAATTAAATAATTCTATCACAGTTATGTAATATACTAACATTAAAAGCTGGATGAAGGTTAAAAAAAAAAAAAAAAAAAAAAAGAAATCAGAAAAGATGTGCTGTTAAACTGTTACTCAGATAGTGAGTGACTTCGCTAGCAGGTGAGCCCAGCACCACTCAACACTGTTTAATACATAATGGCACTGAACCCTTAAATAATCCTGTAAAGGGGGTAGGGATATATGCCACCTATTTTATAGTGAAGGAAGCAAAGAAAAATATATGCTATAATATGTAATTATATTTGATACAATGATAAATTGGAAAGGTAAATAACCTTAAATGTTAGGTCTCCTATATCTTAAATTAGTAATCACATTTATTTATCTTCTGAGAATATTTTCACTATAAAGATAGCTAATCCGAAAAAAAAGAAGTTACTCTAAATTAGGCACAATTCTGAACAACCTGATAAAAAGATAATTTTACTGTTTGTATGTCTTAGATCACCTCTGAAGTAAGTGTAAAATGGCCTATCTTACCTGTACCACTGAGGAGTTGAGGTACTCTGCACACACCCCTAAAGGCTGCACCAGTGCTGATACTGCCTGAAAAAAGACAGTGAAGGTGAGAAATAAATGTGAGTGAGTTTCTTCCTTTCAACATTAAACAAATCCCTTTTAATATGTCAGAGAACATTTTATACTCTTGAATAGGAAGAACTGATATAAAGATGTCGATTTATTTAAATTACTGTAGAAATGTGATTTAAATCATAATATGCCAATAAAACTTCTTTCAAGGCTTGGATGAGATGATTCTAACGTTCACATTGCAGAATAATAAAAATTTTTATTTGAAAAAGGAGAGAATAGTTGGGGAAGGAGTGAAATGTGCCTTTAACAAAAAAATACTTAAGACTTCCATGAAGAAAATTATAAAACTTTACAAAAATACATAAATAGTCCAAATAAATGAAATACCATGTTCTTGAACGGAAAGGACCAGTACTGTAAAAATGAACAAATTGAACACACCTACAAACTGAACACAATTCCACGTATGGTCTTGGTGGAACTTTCTAGAGCAGGAGAACCTGACATGCTGGCTATATGCAGAAGAGTAAAAATATGAGAATGATCAATAAAATTTGAGAAAAGAAAGACGCTGAGCAAAACTGGCACTACCAATAATGAAAACATTGGAGAAATGGTATAAAAATGGCAGAGTGACCGAACAAATGAATGACAGGAACAGAAGTCCAAGAACAATCCATGTATACACGGGACTCTGACATTTGATAAAGCCAACAAATCAAAGTAGTGAAGAAAAAAATGGAATATTCTTTAAAGGATCTTAACAACAATTAGTTACCCATTTGGAAGAAAATAAAATTGGATTTCTATCTTACACCATATATAAATACATTCTAACCGAATTCAAGAACTAAGTTTAAAAAATGAAACTGTAGATGTATAAAATTAAATGAGTATTTTTATAACCTTGAGATGGGGAAGGAAACACTCCCCAAGCAAATCAGAAAAATTTTAAGCCATTAAGGAAAAAACTGACTGTATAAGATTTTGAAGCCTCTGTATGGCAAAAAGACACTATCAACAGAAATGAAAAGAGAAGGAAAAGGCTGGGAAAGAAATTTACAAATACACAAAATAGACATGACATTGATATACTTAATATAAAAAGAAAAAAATAAATAAGACAAGCAACCCCAAAGACCTATGTAAATAGATCAAATTTACAGAAGAAATGCCTATAGTCATATAACAAAATGCTCAAATTCACAGGAAATCAGAGTACTGCAAATTAGATAATAAAATACCATTTTTTTGGTCCATATCATATTGGAAAATTAAAGACTGACAATATTCAGCACTAATGACAGTACTAGGAAATGACTTTGTGGGAGTATACGCTGGTCACTGCTTTTTGAAAGGAGATTTAGCACTATCAATTATAATTTTAAAATGTATATAGTCTTTGAAATCCCACTTTCTAGGAATCTATCCTTCAGAAATGGCAGCAAATGCACACAAGGACAAATTTACATGGAACACTCTCTGTAATAGCAAAAACTTAGAAATAATTCAGTGCTCATTAATAAATGACTGCATCACGGTACAACAGTTGCAGGAACACACTGGAGCCATCAAAAACACTGATAGCACTAACCTGGAAAGATGTCCATGATATAATGTTATATGAAAATATGCTACTAGGTATAGTTTGATTACAATTTGGTCTCAAAGAGAAAAACATGCAGATATATTTTATATAAACTTAGGAAAAAGTCAGAAAGGCTATGCATTATATGGGTAACCATGACCTAGGAGGTAGATGTATGTGTTGGGGTGGGGTGGAGGACAGGAAACCTTCACTTCTTACTTTGTACAGGTATTTTAAACTGACAGATTGTGAACGATTTTTTTTCCCCAGTATTTTTCAAATCCAAAAACATGTAAATATAAATGTAAAATGATGACATTCACTTGTACTCAGTCTTATAACACAGCCTAAATTTATTCTGGGACATAGTCACCTTCTTAACTGCTCAGAAATCAGACATTTATTGTGATTTTTAAAAAAATTTATTGATTTATTTTTGGCTGCCTTGGGTCTTTGTTGCTGCACGTGGGCTTTCTCTAGCTGTGGCAAGCGGGGACTAGTCTTCGTTGCGGCATGTGGGCTTCTCATTGCAGTGGCTTCTCTTGTTGCAGAGCACGGGCTCTAGGTGCACGGGCTTCAGTAGTTGTGGCTCGCGGGCTCAGTAGTCGTGGTGCAAGGGCTTAGCTGCTCTGCGGCATGTGGGATCTTCCTAGACCAGGGCTCGAACCCGTGTCCCCTGAATTGGCAGGTGGATTCTTAACCACTGCGCCACCAGGGAAGCCCTTACTGTGAAATTTTAATTGTACCTGTTTGAAAAATTAGAGTCTCAATCTTTGCAATCTCCTTCTCCTATGCCTGAATTTCTACCATCTTCTCAATACAACGTAAACAATCTAATTTTACATCAACTGCAACAAATAACACAGTTGTCTGAAAAATGGTCTGACCTAAGGGAAAAATCTTGGAGGTATCCTTAGCTTCAAGACATTTGATAATAATGAGGGCAAGCCCAGAATCCTATGCATCCACCCTTGGCCAGTTTTCATCCAAGCAGGGGAGAAACTTTGGGCTTCTCTGTTTGTTTGTTTAAATAAATTAACTCTGCAGGAAATTAGTGAGTGTTTTATTTAAACTTTTTAAAAAATGAAGTTCATTTCTAATACTGCCCAATGACCTATATAGCCAGTTCTTGAGAAACAAGCAAGCTGGACAAAACCCTATATCTGAACAGGTTTTGTTTTGTCTTTCTTTTTAAGTCACTACCTATTACCTTCCAGGTCAAGAGTCGTCTCTAACATACTTGATCCATTTAATGGGGATCAAAATGACAGCCTAACAACCTAGTTAACAGTCAGGGAGGGAGAAGAGGCCTCTGATCAGTGTCAGTAGAAGTATTTATGAGCTGGCAGACATCTGATCTTTAAGAATAAACACTGGGTAGCAAGAAACAGTCTATTACCAACCACAGCACCAGCCTCTCTCACTGACCGTTGTTACTGCTCTCATGCAAAGATGGACCAAGGGAGTTAGGGGATTGGTCATGGTCCCACAGAAATAACTGCTATTGTAAGCACAACTTATACCACTTAGGTATATTATTTTACCACATCATTTTCTGCTCTGATCAATTTACAGTAGCTAGCACAGTGTCTTCTACATGGCAAGTACATAAGTAGTTTATAATTGAATGATTAATTAACTAGAGAACAGAATAAAGTGCTCTCGGTTACAAACAGGTCAGCAGTCCGTGAAAAATTAAAGATTAAGTTATTGCCCTTATCACAAGGTTAAATTTGTTGAGAAAATGAAGTTGACATGAAAAGATAATGGTATTGCACCTGAGGGATGATTCTAAACTCCTGTTATAGCCTTTGTTATCTATGAATCTCTGTAACACCAAAAAGCTGACTAAACAATCTTAAAATAAAATATTTTATTTGTTTCTGGTACATGAAATAACTTCTGACTTATCTGAGGCATAAAATTGTTATGTACACATATACTTGCCACATATAGCAACTGTCCCTAAATAGCAAGATAATTTCATGTAACCACCACAAGTTAGTTAAGAGAAAAATATCACAAAGAGAAATCAGTGTGGTGAAAAAAAAAAAGACACCAAACACCATACACTGAAATTTGCTTATTTTGATTAACAGTAAACATTTCTGTGGTTATCAGAACCATGGAAGCTGCTCCTGTAAAGATTAACTTAAACATTTAATTTGTCTAGACCATGTCCCTTGGGTTACACAGCAACCCAGATAAAGTGAACTTCCACACTGTACATATAGTGGTTTAACTTACCCCAAGTTCTATATCTTCTGAATGGAGCTTGGCCTGGATTGCTGCAAATCCACCTAATTCTCCAAACTGAGAAGAAAAAAGGTATACATTAATTTTAAAATGCTATACCTTAATAGTTTAAGCAAGCAACTAAGGCTCACATTCTGCTTTATCAGTGTGCTCTATAATCCTGGTCTTAAGGGTCATCACAAAAATAATTCCAATGCTCCTGTGATATACTGAGGAGATGTGCTAAGCCCTAAAGCTGAGGTTTATCTGTATAAACAGCACATATAAAAAAGAGGAAGAAACTGTAAAACCTATCTGATTATTCTCTGTAGCTGTCATCTACCTAAAACACCAAACTCTAGGAAATCTCATTAGAAAATGGAAAACATGATCATATTAATAAAAGCTTTATACCTTATTTACCAAATCCACAACCCATCCATGAGGCTCCTATGAGAAAAGAAAATAGAAATTGAGATGGCAATACAAAAACTTCCCTACTAACCCTCATATTTCTTTTACCCTAAATCAAAAGTTGGAAAAAAATTAAAATTTAAAAAATATTTCAAAGTTTTCTCAAATGTTTCTTAACGTGATTCTTTGACATTACTGTAAACAGTTGCAGGAGTAAGTCTGTATTTTGATGGAATTGCTACAATACGAAGCATTTATGTGTTTTGGGTAGCTGAGATCAGCTGTTTAAGCTCTCTGAGGTACAAGATAACTTGAGTTAAATTTTCTAAGAGAGTTATATTTTAGGAATTAAATTAACTTAAAGAGTAGCAAATCAGGAATCAAGAAATTAAAGTTTTAGTCCCAGCTGTACCATTAATTACTGTCCTAGAGTAAGCTCTTCTTTTCTCCTCCTTTTCTCCCCTCCTTTCCTTTCTTAAGCATTCACTGTTCTAGGGGCTGAATAATGTTCTAGTGGCTGGATACAGAACAGTGACTAAGAAGAGATGTGGTACCTGCTTTCACAGAACTCATATTCTAGCAGGATCAATAAAGACAAGTAAACCAACACATAATTCAGATTGTGCTAAATTCCACAAAAGGAAAAACAAAAGGTCTTCAAATGAAAAAGGAGCCTACTCTGTTCAGAGTGGTGGTCACAGAAAACCTCTCTGAAGAGGTGGTCTTTAATCTGGAACTTAAAGGATGAGACAGATTTAGCCATTCAAAGAATAGTCCAGGCAGAGAGGCTGAAATGGAAAAGGTCCTGTTTGGGGAAGGCAGAAGAGCCTACCTTGTTTGAAAAACTGAGAGGCAACTCTCCCAGCTGGGAGCTGGGGTGCAGGAGAGAATGGCACAGATGAAGCTGTAGAGACAGGAAAAGCCAGATGATGCAGAAATTTGTTGATTGTGATTAGAAGGAAAGCAACAGAGGTGTTTAAAGCAAGAAAATGATGCCTTTTATGTTTTAAGGGGATGTTTTGCAGTTATGTGGAGAATGGAATGGAATGGATGAATGAGAGAGTGAAAAGTAGAGATACCAGGGAGAAGACTAGTGCAGTAACTAGGTAGGACATGACGGTGTTTGGAGTAGGATGGTGGCAGAGGAAACAGAAAGAAGTCAACTTAAAATCTATGTGAGATTAAATCAAAGGACCTGTTTACAGTTTGGATATGGGGAATAAGAAAAAGGGATGAATCGTGGCTGATTCCTATGTTTTGGCTTGAGCATGTAGGTAGATGGTGATGCCATTTACTGAAAGGGAGAAGAATGAAGGCTGGGGAGACATAATGAAGTTCTGTTTTAGGCACAGTTTGAGATGTCTGTGTGGCAACCAAGAGGAGACAGTTGGCTCTTCAAGCCTGTTGTGCTCAGCGAAGAGGTTTGGGCCACAGAGATATAATAAAGCAGAGGGCTGTCAGCACAAAGATAGCATTTAAACCCATGAGAATGGAAGATACTTCTTAGAGAGAGTACTCTGGATCAAAGTTGGGTAGAGGTGAAGGAGTCAAGAAAGGAAAGGTGGCTGAGGGGCAGGCAGAAAGCAAGAGACTGTAGGAAGGAAGTTTCAAGGAGGGAGAAACTGACTGTGACCATTCCTGTTGATGGGGTTGAAAGACATTTCCTCTGGATCTAGAAAGATGAAGGTGTTGGTGTCTTAACGAGAGCTGTTTCACTGGAGTGGTGGAAAAAGAAAGCAGAATGGAATGCCCTGAAGAGTTAATGGAAAGTTCAGTCTAGTTACTCCAAACATCTCTCCAGCCGAAAATAACTAACACCACTGGATAAAAACATTAAAAAAAAAAAACTTTAAAAATATATAGCTGAGGGCTTCCCTGGTGGTGCAGTGGTTGAGAGTCCGCCTGCCGATGCAGGGGAC
>NC_041217.1:137180030-137201547 GCF_002837175.3 Physeter macrocephalus
ATATATATATATATATATACGTATATATATATATATACATACATATATATATACATACATATATATAGCTAAGTTGACACAAAGAGCTCAGAAGTTTTAAAAAAAGAGAAAGCAGAAATCCTGTGAGGTAAGCAAACTGTGAGGCCAGCTTTCATGCTGTAGGCATCTGTGGAACTCTGGAGACCTCTAGCTTCCATTTTCACAGCCTTACAGTGGCTGAGAAGCAGGACACGTAGCCAAGACAGGGCTCAGAGACTAAGAAGAGTTTGTCACATAAATCAAGAACCCAAAGGGCTACATCCTGAGTGTAAGATGAACTGAAATAAACTTACCTGTGGAAGGGAAACAACAAGGAAGCCTGCCTACCTTGACTGTGGTACTGAATTGTGAGAAGAAAAAAATTCTCCAGGAATTTATAACCACAAAATTGCCCTCACATGGTTTTGCTGCTCCAATTCACACTGCCTTTATGGTCTGAAAAACCTTAAGCTGAGAATTTATTCCCAAATCGTAGTATCCCCAGGCATCTGGAAGAAGTAAATCTTTTTTGGAGGAAAGAACTTTCAACTCAGGCCTCAAAAAATCTTCTTAGATTAAATTCCAAGAAACATAAGTTCACAGGAAAACAAAAAAATACGTATAAAAATGTTTTTCTATACACATACATACATAAACAAAACAACTGAGTAAAAGCTGGCAGAATCAGACCAGCTTTTAGATATCAGACATGCTTATAAGTTAAGCACTAAACATATAAGTTAAGCATTAAACAAGGAGAAGATTGAAAATGTTAGTCAAGAACGTGAGATAATACAAAATAAGCAGAGTCAAAAACGAACCAATGAGAATTTATAGAAATGAGAACTATAATAAATGAAATTAAAGACTTAATGAATAGGTTAAATAGGCTATAGGATACAAATAGAAAAAAAATTAGTGAACTGGACCACAAATCTGAAAAAATGTTATCAGAAATGCAGTACAAGAAGACAGAAAGATGGAGAATATGAAAGAGAATAAGGGACATAAGAACAGAATGAGAGGGACTTCCCTGGTGGTCCAGTGGCTAAGGCTCCACACTCCCAATCCAAGGGGCCCAGGTTCGATCCCTGGCCAGGGAACTAGAGCCCATATGCCACAACTAAGAATTCACATGCTGCAACTAAAGATCCCACATGCTGCAACAAAGATCCCATGTGCAGCAATTAAGACCCGGTGCAGCCAAATTAAAAAAAAAGAAAAAGAAAAAGAACAGAATGAGAAGGTCCAACATGTATCCAATCAAAGTTCTAGAGGAAGCGAGACTAATGGGGAGAGGCAATATTTACAAAGGTAATGGTTGAGAATTTTCCAGAATTGCTACAAGATATAAATCCTTAGATTCAAAAATTCAATGATCTGAAGCAAAATAAACAAAAAGAATACCTCAGTTAATTGCAGTGAGAGTCAAATTGCCAACTATCAAAAAGAAATAAAATAGCCATGAAGAAAAGAAAGACTTCTTACAAAGGAACAACAGTCAGACCAACAATCAACTTTCAATAACAATACTCACAGCCAGAAGACAGGGCTTCCCTGGTGGCACAGTGGTTAAGAATCCTCCTGCCAAGGCAGGGGACACGGGTTCGAGCCCTGGTCCGGGAAGATCCCACATGCTGCAGAGCAACTAAGCCCGTGGGCCACAACTACTGAGCCTGCGCTCTAGAGCCCACGAGCCACAACTACTGAAGCCTGCACACCTACAGCCTGTGCTCAGCAACAAGAGAAGCCACCGCAATGAGAAGCCCGGCGCACCGCAACGAAGAGTAGCTCCCGCTCGCTGCAACTAGAGAAAGCTGCGCACAGCAACAAAGAATCAAAGCAGCCAAAAATAAATTAAAAAAAAAAAAAAAAGCCAGAAGACACTGAAATGATAGCTTTGATATTTTGACAGAAAAATGTATGTCAATCTAGGATTTAAAACCCAGTGAAAATGTTCTTCAAGGAATAGGAAATAAAGTCAAGTTTAAGCCATCAAAAACAAAGACTCAACTCCCAATGGACCCCTTATGAAAGGACACTGTACCGGATGCACTCCAGGAAGAAGAAAAATCATCCCAATGGAAGGTCTGAAATACAGAAGGAATGGTACACAAAGAGATAGCATATAAATAGGGCTGAGTCAAAACACTGTATAAGGTAATGATGACTGTACCTATTTGAGGGGATAAAACAATACAGGAGAGGACTAAGACAATGAACAATAAAGCCAAAAGGATAATGAGTCAGGTGAGGAGTGAGTACACGAAACAGTCTAAGGTTTTCAAGTACTCCTCAGAGGAGGTTAAAGTTACTGATGAAATTTAGGTTTTGTTTAATTAATAAGTTAAAATTTTAGACTAACTACTAAAAGAGTAACTGAGAGGGAAGGATATGGAATCTTTCATCTGGTTGGTTGTGAAGGGGGATAGAGAATAATGCTGAAGCTAGAGATGGAAGTGGTATCCAAGGCAGAATTTTTAAAGATGGGAAAATACTAGACTCTGTTATACACAATGGGAATAATCTGATAAAGGGGAAAAAATTGAGGGTACCAAAGAAAGAATAGAAATGCTAAGGCATAAAATGCTTGAGAAGGCAAGAGGAAAGAAGAGGGGATCTAGGGCATTTGCAGGAGAGATAATTCCTTTTGTGGTAATGAGAAGAAATTAAGAGACAACATTTCTGGGTCTCCATTGTTGTATATGTAAATTGGGAGGAGGAGAAAAAGAACTTTTTCTGAGTACTTACTAAAGTGAACCACTGTGTTCAGTGTTTTTATATACATTTGTAACTTAATCTTCACAACATACCTGAAGATAAGATTTTAGTATTTTGGGAGGCAAGACTGCATATAAAGAATGCAGACTATGGCACTAGATTGCATAGGTCCCCTCTATAAACAGGTTTGTGAACTTGGGCAAGTACTTAACCTCTGTGTGCCTCAGTTTCTCATCTACAAAATGGGGGTAAAAATAGTACGTAACTCACAGAGCTGTTGTGGGGACTAAATTCCACAGGATATACTCACAGTACTTTCCACTCAGCTCTCATTTCCTCTCTAGAGTATTGCCTGACCTTCTGAGGTGGCAACTCCTTCCCCTTATTCCATACATAGTACTTATTATTATAATTGCACCTACTGTTTGTTATACTGTGATTTTTTTTTTTCCTATTTCCTCCACTATGCTGTAAGTTAGATGCCATGTCTTATTACTCTTTATACTAAGGGCAGGAACTATTTATTTATATCTCCAAAACCTAGAATAATGCCAGACACACAGCAAATGTTCAATAAATGATTGCTGAACTGAACCCCTGCCTTCTAGATAAATCAATGGACAAGTTTTCTATCTACTACATTGACTTCTTTCAAATGTCTCTCAAAAACCAAACAGTGTTTGATCAACAAATTGTCGGAATTATGTACTCCTTGTGGGTATAATGTTATTGGCACTTCATACGCCTTTAAATATAAAATGAGGATGTTGGTCTGTGCTTAGAAAAAGACAAAAGCTTTAAAGCTGACGGAGTTTAAAGAAAAGGGGCCCAGGTTCGATCCCTGGCCAGGGAACTAGAGCCCATATGCCACAACTAAGAATTCACATGCTGCAACTAAAGATCCCACATGCTGCAACAAAGATCCCATGTGCAGCAATTAAGACCCGGTGCAGCCAAATTAAAAAAAAAGAAAAAGAAAAAGAACAGAATGAGAAGGTCCAACATGTATCCAATCAAAGTTCTAGAGGAAGCGAGACTAATGGGGAGAGGCAATATTTACAAAGGTAATGGTTGAGAATTTTCCAGAATTGCTACAAGATATAAATCCTTAGATTCAAAAATTCAATGATCTGAAGCAAAATAAACAAAAAGAATACCTCAGTTAATTGCAGTGAGAGTCAAATTGCCAACTATCAAAAAGAAATAAAATAGCCATGAAGAAAAGAAAGACTTCTTACAAAGGAACAACAGTCAGACCAACAATCAACTTTCAATAACAATACTCACAGCCAGAAGACAGGGCTTCCCTGGTGGCACAGTGGTTAAGAATCCTCCTGCCAAGGCAGGGGACACGGGTTCGAGCCCTGGTCCGGGAAGATCCCACATGCTGCAGAGCAACTAAGCCCGTGGGCCACAACTACTGAGCCTGCGCTCTAGAGCCCACGAGCCACAACTACTGAAGCCTGCACACCTACAGCCTGTGCTCAGCAACAAGAGAAGCCACCGCAATGAGAAGCCCGGCGCACCGCAACGAAGAGTAGCTCCCGCTCGCTGCAACTAGAGAAAGCTGCGCACAGCAACAAAGAATCAAAGCAGCCAAAAATAAATTAAAAAAAAAAAAAAAAAGCCAGAAGACACTGAAATGATAGCTTTGATATTTTGACAGAAAAATGTATGTCAATCTAGGATTTAAAACCCAGTGAAAATGTTCTTCAAGGAATAGGAAATAAAGTCAAGTTTAAGCCATCAAAAACAAAGACTCAACTCCCAATGGACCCCTTATGAAAGGACACTGTACCGGATGCACTCCAGGAAGAAGAAAAATCATCCCAATGGAAGGTCTGAAATACAGAAGGAATGGTACACAAAGAGATAGCATATAAATAGGGCTGAGTCAAAACACTGTATAAGGTAATGATGACTGTACCTATTTGAGGGGATAAAACAATACAGGAGAGGACTAAGACAATGAACAATAAAGCCAAAAGGATAATGAGTCAGGTGAGGAGTGAGTACACGAAACAGTCTAAGGTTTTCAAGTACTCCTCAGAGGAGGTTAAAGTTACTGATGAAATTTAGGTTTTGTTTAATTAATAAGTTAAAATTTTAGACTAACTACTAAAAGAGTAACTGAGAGGGAAGGATATGGAATCTTTCATCTGGTTGGTTGTGAAGGGGGATAGAGAATAATGCTGAAGCTAGAGATGGAAGTGGTATCCAAGGCAGAATTTTTAAAGATGGGAAAATACTAGACTCTGTTATACACAATGGGAATAATCTGATAAAGGGGAAAAAATTGAGGGTACCAAAGAAAGAATAGAAATGCTAAGGCATAAAATGCTTGAGAAGGCAAGAGGAAAGAAGAGGGGATCTAGGGCATTTGCAGGAGAGATAATTCCTTTTGTGGTAATGAGAAGAAATTAAGAGACAACATTTCTGGGTCTCCATTGTTGTATATGTAAATTGGGAGGAGGAGAAAAAGAACTTTTTCTGAGTACTTACTAAAGTGAACCACTGTGTTCAGTGTTTTTATATACATTTGTAACTTAATCTTCACAACATACCTGAAGATAAGATTTTAGTATTTTGGGAGGCAAGACTGCATATAAAGAATGCAGACTATGGCACTAGATTGCATAGGTCCCCTCTATAAACAGGTTTGTGAACTTGGGCAAGTACTTAACCTCTGTGTGCCTCAGTTTCTCATCTACAAAATGGGGGTAAAAATAGTACGTAACTCACAGAGCTGTTGTGGGGACTAAATTCCACAGGATATACTCACAGTACTTTCCACTCAGCTCTCATTTCCTCTCTAGAGTATTGCCTGACCTTCTGAGGTGGCAACTCCTTCCCCTTATTCCATACATAGTACTTATTATTATAATTGCACCTACTGTTTGTTATACTGTGATTTTTTTTTTCCTATTTCCTCCACTATGCTGTAAGTTAGATGCCATGTCTTATTACTCTTTATACTAAGGGCAGGAACTATTTATTTATATCTCCAAAACCTAGAATAATGCCAGACACACAGCAAATGTTCAATAAATGATTGCTGAACTGAACCCCTGCCTTCTAGATAAATCAATGGACAAGTTTTCTATCTACTACATTGACTTCTTTCAAATGTCTCTCAAAAACCAAACAGTGTTTGATCAACAAATTGTCGGAATTATGTACTCCTTGTGGGTATAATGTTATTGGCACTTCATACGCCTTTAAATATAAAATGAGGATGTTGGTCTGTGCTTAGAAAAAGACAAAAGCTTTAAAGCTGACGGAGTTTAAAGAAAATTATACATGAGATTAACTACTAGATTTTATTTTCTGGGAATAATTAGTCATTTCAAATGATTTCAAATGCTCTAGCTTCTCAAACATCTCTAAGAAATTGGGACACTCATTAAACTGGGGTTCTGGTAATTCAATAAATAGGGCACTTTTCATGTCATGCAGTCATTTCTCATTTCACCAAACATTATTTCAAATCTCTAAAGTTCTTCATGATGTTAATTAACAGCTATGGAAAAATATGCAATAGCTGAAAAAAATGTTAAGAAATTTTATGAACCATATGGAGTATTTGTCATTTTTCATACGTTGTTTTAATCCTTCCATGTAAATTGTCATTTTTTCTAGCACAGAAAATCTTTTTCAATACATTTATCTATAAAAGGATGAAACAAAACTATGTTTACCTTTTGGAAAGTAGATACAGGTGAAACAGCAAACATATTTCCCTCTCCAAACACTTCTGCCCAATTCCTTTGAGATACTTTCATTCTGTTTTTAAAATGGTATTCATTATCAGGATTGAAAGCCTAGATTCAAAGAGAGCAGAGAAGCATTATTATTATCTACTTCTATAGCAACACATATTAGCATTAGAAAAGAAGATAAAAATATAGTCTTGGACTCTCTCATTAATGGAATCTTTCAAGTATCCCAACAAAACATATTCCTTAGCCAGTGCTGAGGAACAAAGTGGTGCTCTCCTGTTCAATGTTTGCTGTGGGGAAAGAGAAGGGGGTACAGGACGGGAGGTCTGATCCCAGGCATGGTGATGCCAATGCTCCAGATGTCCTAGGGCTGCCGCAAGTAGAGATGGGCAACAAGGCAGTGAAGACAGAAGTTAGGAGGGAAAACATGAGCGCCCCTTCCTCGTGCAGCTACTGCTACTAGTCGGGGGAAAAGCCCAGAAACCAAACTACATCAACACCCTATGTGACAGTATTTGTGATTCGAATAATCAGGGAGACATAAAGGAAAGCTATCTAATCATTCTAAAAGCTGAGAAAGCTTAAAATTAGAAAGGTATTTCTTTAAAACTGAAAACACAGAATGGTTGTTCTGCTGTTAAAATAAAAAGCAAGAACAGTCAAGTTAATATCTTTAATGATAATATCATGATCACTCTATTAATTACAAGTCAGAAGGCAGTAGGTATTTTTAAACAAAAGCAAAACACAAAGTACTTCATTTTAGACATACTGTACCATTGTAAGCACAGCCAGCAGACCAGTGGGAATTGGATCTTGTTTTATTCTCTCTGCAGCCAGTTCTATTAATAGCATCAACATGTTGTAGATCCCTTCATGAATTTCAGTACCCCACTTGTGAACAGCACTTGATGTCAGCAGCTATAAAAACATAAAGGGCACTTTAGAGTCTTAGTTGAAAAGAAAGAAAAGACATCTACAGTTATCAGTTCAGTCTTCACTAATGAAGAGATTATTACCATAATACTTATTTTTATGCAGATGACTTGCTTTAAAAGACCCATAGCTGTAGTCCATCTACTTATTCACTTATTTCACAATCAACACTTAGTTTTGTTTTTTTGAACTTTAATTCCCTTATATTAAGACAGTTTGGGGGATTCCCTGGTGGTTCAGTGGTTAGGATTCTGCGCTCTCACTGTCGAGGGCCTGGGTTCAATCCCTCGTCAGGGAACTAAAATCCCACAAGCCACGCAGGGTGTCCAAATAGATAAATAAATAAAACAGTTTGTTTAAAAGAAAATGTTTGTTTTCTACTTTTCAATATTACTAGGGGAGGTCAAGTGGTGAACAACAAGAAAGAACCTGAGATCAATTCCGGTACTACTATTTTCTAGCTGTGTGGTCTTGAACAAATTTACCAGAGTTCCCAGAGACTCAGTTCTCTCATCTCAAAAGAGGGATAATTCCTACCCAATTCACACAGACGTTACAAGTATCAAAAGGCATAATGAATGTAAAGTATTAGAGAGGTTTTATTATTAATATATTTTGGCTGTCGTTATTAATCAACATTCCTGGAATCTAAGAAATCTCATGATTTGAACATGCACATTCTTTTCATATTATTTATATCTCAGAAACAGAACTGCATCTTCCCACCTGTTGACCAGATGGCAGCAGGGCCCTGAATGTGAAAAAAATTTTAGAAACACCTTGTCAATTTATTTTGCTTTTATTTTCCTTTCTGGTATGTATAAAAGAAATATTCAGTTTTTAAAAAAAGTTTAAGCAAAGCTAAAATAGCACTGTAACATTGTTTACTTTGCAGCTATTTTTCTTAAATATCAAAAATGGTGCATCTTATACTCAGATAGCAGCTTAGATTTGTTAAAAAGGAAGGAAAAGGCACACAGAAGAATCTAAAATCATCTTCTTTGGATTTCCCCAATCTTTGACCTTCTAAGTCCTTGGGGAAGTCTAATTCAGGAACAACTGCAGAAACAGGGAATGGGAAAATGAAAGGATTCCACTTAATAAAATAATGGCAAATTGGTACAGTGGTTTCATGTTTTTGTAAGATTTCCCTTCAGAGGGAAAATACTGTGCTATAAAAATTTCACCTTAACCATACTGAGAACCCCTTAACGAGAGGGTTAAGACCCTGAAAGAGCCCAAACTTCTTTAGCTGCAGAGGAAAACCTCAGTTCCAGACTTTCTCTATAGCAATTAGCTGCACTATTTGCTCAAATGAACAATAATCATAAGACTGATTCTATATAAGGCAATTAGTTACTATTTTTTGCTATTTTTTGCAAGAATTCTTTTGCCTGCCTATATATTCTTCCTATGCTTAAAAATTAGATAATAAAGCAGAGATTAAGATTTAAGAAGCTTCATGTGACAACAATAAAATTTATGTGGACTAAGCACCACTCCCTCTGTTGTCATCTCATATGTTCAGTTTTTACTTTGAAAATGGAGTTCTATCTACCTTCCAGATGAGGTGGGGCAAGACAGGCAGCACCGTGTGAGGAAGAGGCACACAAAGTTTAAACATAACTGTGCACTATGGCCAGACGTGGATGTTTTTCCCTGCCTGAATATACTAGTAAAAGAATCCAGGGGACTTCCCTGGTGGTGCAGTGGTTAGGAATCTGCCTGCCAACACAGGGGACATGGGTTCGAGCCCTGGTCTGGGAAGGTCCTACATGCTGCGGAGCAACTAAGCCCATGTGCCACAACTACTGAGCCTGAGCTCTAGAGCCCACAAGCCACAACTACTGAGCTCGGATGCCACAACTACTGAAGTCCACGCGCCTCTAGAGCCCGTGCTCCACAACAGGAGAAGCCACTGTAACGAGAAGCCTGCATACCACAATGAAGAGTAGCCCTTGCTCGCCGCAACTAGAGAAAACCCACGTGCAGCAACAAAGACCCAACGCAGCCAAAAAAAAAAAAAAAGAATCCAGGCTGGCCTGAAGGTGAAAGGTGAAGAAAGCAGAAATTACAATAAAGCTCCTTTTGTGCACCTTATTCACACAATTGCTTATTATTTGTACTCTTACTTCTTTTTTTTTTTAAAAAAGGGCAGCTTGTGAGAAAAGCCCAGGGAAGGTAGGGAGAGAGTCATCATACCAGGAAACACAAGTCTAAAGGCATACAGAATTCTGTAGCCCTTCTATCTAGTTTAGAGAAATCTTTTTAATAGCCCTAAACTGTAAGAACTGAATGACATTAAACATAATGCAAGGTACCTTTGTGCTCATAGTTTTATAGGAAAAAAACCTCCAACAACCACTTGACCATTTATTATACTATTACAAACAGCTGAGGGCATAAAATAAAACAGACCTCTGAAGCATCTCTGTACAGAGTTAGAGTATTATACTCCAAATATGCAACTTGCTGCTGGACTGACTTGACCCAGGGCTCTCTGAATCTGAAGATCGTCAACCTAAAGATCCCTTCCTTACACGAATAAACCCTTTTCCATGACTCTGAATAAACTTGAATTTTCTTTCTCTGCAAATTTATGCATACTTTATGATAGGTGTCACAATATGTTACATTATAAAAGTGCTGGTATTGTTTTAAAAAGTTACTATAATTCTTAACAAAATTCTTAAAAGTTAAAACTACAAAATGGTAGATGAATTCATCCAAAATGAAGAAAAATCTTGATTCTCTATAATCCCTGCCCAAATGACAATTTTAAAAGATTTCTGCCTTTTTTCAAAGATGAAGCTATTTTTGTTCCTAAAATTAATTTTGTTCTGTCTTCAGTCTTGAATCAAGGGAGATTCTGTCTGTCAAGACGCAGATGGGAATAATAGTTTGCAAATGAAGTTTATTTTACTGGGTTTTATAATAAATACAAACTTCATCCATCTGTAGTTGTAGTAACTTGCTTGCATATGAGACAAAAAATGGATGTCAAAACCCAGAAGCATGAGACAGCAGGAGACTCATTTATTCATTCAACAAAGATTTACTGAGCTCTTTCTCTGCACTAGGCACTGGCTATATGCTGGGGAAAACAACAGTGCCTGGGACATCGTCCCTGCTCTTGGAGGATTCAGGACTCAGGTCCTGAAAAGGGAACCATGCTGAGTTAGACTGCTTTCAGAAACACAAGTCCTGTGATCTTCTATTCTCACTGTTAAGAAAAATTGCTTTATAAGAGATGTGACCAGAATGGGGGAAAGCATATCAGTCTAGCTCCAACAGAGATGCTGCCATCCACATGCCATTTTGCCAGATACAATACTCAATCCAGTTAAACTTTCTATAGTTTAAACGTCTGCTTCTGTCTCAGTAGAATAGTAAGTACAAAATGGCCTATATTTTGATAAATAAATATTATCTTTCTAAGTGCCACAATCCTTAGTTTAGTAAGATGTCTAATTTCCTAGTGTAAGTCTTAACCTATTCTTTCGCAGTTAAATAGAAGGAAGTAAAAGCTATATTCGACCAAAGACATGCAAACAATTAAATATAGAAGAAATAAATCATTTCTGAGCCCCATATTCAGGGCTACTTTTTTCATTTTTGAGCATTCCTCAGTTGTACAGGATTCTTAAACTGGGCTCACATATTAAAAAACTAAAACTAAAGCAAAAAGCCTGTTCACCTTCACCCCCACCAAAAAAAAAATCAGCACAGCACATTTTTCTTACCTTTTTAAATGCTTCAGGCATACACCTATCCATAAATCTTTTACAATTCTCATCAGACTCAGAAAGACCTTTGTAAAATAAATGAAACAATATGCCTTATTTAGATTTTAGGTAGTTGCAGAAATCATATATATCATTCCAAGTTCATACATATGGAAATTATTATAGAAACCTTGATTCTTAAGGAATTATTAAAAGCAGAAGACATACATTCTGATAAAGTAATAGGTTGAGAAAGTAACAGTATTAAATTATTAATAGCATACTATATCAATTTATATTTATTATTAATATATATTTATTAATAGTATAATACGTAAATACTAATTAGAACTGAAATGGTTGAACTTATGTTTCCGTATCAGAATAACTTTCAATGATCTGACTAAATAGCTAATAGAACACCACCAGCAGCTACTTATTAGCCATTATTGTTTTCCTAAACATCTCTTTTAAAAACACAAATATTCTCAATAAATGCAAAAATCACTCTCTTCCCCAAAACAAACTGAACTCTGTGCAATAAAATGCACAGAATTGTGCCTGGCATAGAGTAAGTGATAAATACTTGTTAAATGAATGAATGAATCCACTGTAAAATTATCCTTCGGAATACACTTAAAAGAAAAACTCAATGACAGATTTTGCTTATCAATGGAGACACTGTCGAGCACATTTTCTTTTTTCAGTCCTACCGCTTAGCATAATACCTGCATCCTCTCAGGCACTCAATAAATGCTGCTGCTGAGAAGCCAGTCATAAACGCACCATGGAAGCTAGTCAAAATATTTCCTTTTGATGTGCCTTGTATTTAATCACAATGGTAAACTATGCACTTTTAATGAGAAAAAAAATTTGCAAAACATTGGCCCAATTCATCTTATTTTACAAATGAATTCAATATGAAAAATAAATTATTATTCTCTCTTTAATATATTTATAATTAGATGCTTCCTTATGTTGATACTTATTCTCCAACCTAGTGATATTTTATTATTCTGTTCGTTTGATATCTGTAAAGCACTTAAGACAGTGCCAAGAACTTAATAAGCATAAACTATTAAATAAACATTACTTTCTTTTCTTTAAAAAAAAAAAAAGCCACTGCATTAAGCCTTAATCTAAAGTGCTCCAAGTTTCTGTGGAAAAGTTAATTTCAATTTCCATAAGGCTTTTCAATTATATTTTAAAGACTCTCACACTCTATTGGAGCTAGAAGAAAATAGCTGATTTAATTCAACGCTTTTACTCCACAGGGGATAAACAAAGACTAAGAGAGTAAATGATCTAAGATAATACAGATGGCCAACGACAGGAGCTAAGATTAAAGTCAGGGCTCCTATCAAAAAACCCCCCCCAAAACGAAAACTCCTGTGTCCTGAGGTATGAACTTACCAAGTCTTGCTAGGTAGGTAGACGCCAACAGGCATTTGCCTAATGACTCTTCCCGCTTGTAAGGTATGGACCAGTGATCTGTCAAAACGCGGCTTTCCAGTTCATATAAATTTGTTGTAGGGAATTCAATTCCTTCCCCTGAGCAGTTTCCGTTTTCATCATTCTTCTGACAAAGAGGGATTATGGTTTAAAACACACACACACACACACACATAATTTTATCCATATATTTCTTCCATCTTTACTTTCTTGTTCTAATGAGAACACTAATTCCCCTCAAGCCTTCTCCAGTGGCAACTCCAAGTAGCTCTTTTCAGGCCACTTTTTTCTCCCTCTTGAGAAAACACAGACACACACACACACACACACACACACACACACACACACACACATAATTAGTGACTACTTAAAAAATTTAACACAAAGCAGATCCTTAATCACTGGTAGCCATTAATTCCAAGATTGTGGATTCCACATTTCTTTCTCGTAATCACATCTTTCACCAAGACTATCTGAAATATTCTCAGCTTTTATCAATGTGGCATCCCAACTCTCTCAGAAGGTGAGCTCATCTCATTCTTCAAAAATGAACTCTCTTAATCTCTTGTTATAAATAGCAAATCTACCTTCACCTACAGCCCCTTTTCTCATGCTCTCCCAAAGTGGCAATTGTTAAGGTCACCACACTGAATGCTGCATCATTCAATCCAGTGGACATGTTTCAGTCCTTATCTTACTTTTCAGGAATAT
The DNA here is from genome assembly GCF_002837175.3 of Physeter macrocephalus. NCBI lineage: Eukaryota > Metazoa > Chordata > Mammalia > Artiodactyla > Physeteridae > Physeter > Physeter macrocephalus. Next base: position 137,193,313 of record NC_041217.1, read on the forward strand.
CTGACCTTCTGCCTGCTTCCTCTTCCTGGTATGCTAGATTCCCTCCCCTTACCTCCCAGGATAACATGCTTCCCTGTTCTCCTCTGGGGTCTGTACAAGTTCCTTCTGTCTCCTCTTCTGGTACATCCTCCCCTTCCTAGCCATCAAACACGGGAGTTTCTCAAACCTCAGGGCTAGGCTCTCTTCTCTCTGCTCAGTGAATGGCACCACATTCATCTGGCAGCACAGCCAGAAATCAAGACACATTCTTAAAACCCTATTCTCCCATCTCTACCCCTAAGACTGAGTGATCAGACCTCCTATATTTCTCTCAAATCCATCTACTTCTGTCCATCTCCACAGGGACACCGCTATTCCTGAACTCAGCCTTCTGCCCTCTTTAACCCACTTAACTCTTAAACCCTCTAAACTCTTTCAGAGAAAAACCTTTCCAGAACTTCTAAACATTGTCAAATTCCTTTAATTATTTTATACCCCTACCATCCTGAACTTCTCCTTCATAACACAACTCACAGATATAATTTTACACTTATTTGTGATTTATTCTGTTTGCCCCCACTAGACCAAGCGAGCCATGAGGACAAGGACTGTTTCTGACCACTTCTGTACCTCTAAAACCTAGTGCCTAACACAAATTAGGTATTTAAAACTTATTTTTAAATAGAAAAATAATTCATGCAAAGTTTCAACTATCAGTGGGGTAACTGCCAAACTTTCAATCAGTTCTCTCTATAATAATCTGTTATAAATCAAATGGCACCCCTCCTCCCAAATGGCCTAACACCTGGCTCCCTTGAAAACCTAACCATTTTCACCATCCACTCTATAATTTGATCATTACAAAATAAAACCGTTCCATTAAAAAAATTCACCTTTAGCCTCAATGAAGGAAAAGACCATAAATATAAAGCAGAAATGATTTAAAAACACACTGAAAAACAATTTTCAACCCCACATGAATGATATCTAAAGGAATACAACACATTATTTTTCAGGTTCATGGCTAAATTGGGATGAAAATAAGACAAAAAAACAAGAAGGTAATAAACATTTAAAATGGAGTAGAAGACGATATAATTGGGGGTGAAGAGTGAGGGGTGGTGGATGAAGTAAATTTAGAGTCATAATGTTTGGGGATAATTCAGTTTTTAAACACAATACTTTCAGAAATATTTTTAATTAATAAGTTCTGTAAATAAACCACTTTACTTAAAGGAACTGAGGAGAATCAAAATGTAAAGATTTTAGGATAGTCTCAAAATTGTACACTTGTTAAATGCTTAATTTATGAAACTAGGATCAAAGTAGAATTAAGGCATATAAAAACAGAATTCAGTTGGATGATGGGAATATGTCATTACTATGAAATATCTACCATTAATTTCTACAGGAAGTTAATAGATCAAATCATGTATGAGATCATTAAATGTACTTAGCAGCTATGAAAACCAAGAGCCTCCAAATGGGATTATTGCCCTTGTGAGAGTCACAGGAGAGCCTGCATCCACTCTCTGCTCTCCACACAACGAGAAGACGGCAGCCTGTGACCCAGAGGAGGACCCTCACTAGAATGCAACCATGCTGGTACCCTGATCTTGGACTTCCAACCTCAAGAACCATGAGAAATAAATCGCTATTGTTTAGAAGCCGACAAACAAAACCTGCCCAAAGCTAAGAGCTTCCTTGGATGGGGGTGGGGGGAGACCTTTAACATCATCAGTAATGACACAAACATCGTGTGCCTCCTGAATGGACGCACTGTAAAGGGCACAACATCATTTCTGTGACAGTCCTGCCAAAAATGCATACCGTCTCTAGTCATGAGGAAACCCAAAATGAGGAACAACCTAAAAAATAACCAGCCTGTATTCTTCAAAAATGTCAAAGTCATGAAAGATTGAGGAAGACTGGACAGACATAACAACTAAATGCAGCATGGGATCCTGGATTAGATCTTGAACCAGGAATTTTTATTTGTGTAATTTTACTTCTTGGCTTCAAAGGATTTTAGTACTGGATCAATGTTAATTTCCCGATTTTGATAATATACTGAGGTTACATAAGAGAATATCCTCATTTGTAAGAAATACACACTGAAGTATTTAAGGGTAAAGGGATATCATGTCTTTAATTTATTCTCAAACATTTCAGAGAAAACAACAACAAAACACACACATACTTTTACATACACATGCACGTTATACATACATGGATATTCATATTTAGAGAAAAAAAGAAGAATAAAGAGAATGTGATAAAATGTTAACATTTGAAGAACCTGAATAAAGTTTATATAAAAATTTCAAATTTATATAAAGGTTATATAAATAATTTGAGATTTACAGAAAAGTTGCAAAAATAGTTTTGCGCTATTCTTGCAACGTTTTTGTAAACTTGGAATTATTTCAAAATTAAAATAATTTAGTAAAACAAATATATAAAAACAGATTTTTGAAGAACCTAATGAATTAGAGAGGTAGGGACTCAGCTATAGTGGTAAAAATAAAAGAGGTAAATTATACTTAGTATGTTTTACTTAAGAATCCCATTCCACTTGGTAACATAATTTGGTTTCTAAATACCTTTGTTTTTGTCTTAAATTACCAAATAAGTAATACATGTTCATTGTAGAAAACATGAACAGTAAAAAATAAAACCCACTGTTAATTTCACCACTTATAAATTAATCACACTGACGTTTTAATAAATATTTTTCCAGTAAAAGCTTTATTTTTTTTACAGATTTTTTTCTTAAAAATTCACAAATGTGGAATTAACCTCATTCTCATCATCTCCATGGCCTCTCATCATTGTTATTAAAGACAGTATTAATGCAGTATTTCTTTTCCTATCTGATTTAAAAGATGCACAAAGCAATAATTACAAAACCATGTTAATGGGCTTATAATGAATACAGATGTGACCCATATGATAATAATAGCACAAAAGGCGGCGGGGGGGTGGTGGTGGTGGAGAACAGAATTATATTGGAAGAATGTTTTGTACACTACTGAAATTAAGTTGGTATTAATTCGAATTACAATGCTATAGATCAGGATGTTAATTGTAATCTACAGGGCAACCACTAATAAAATAACTTTAAAAATTACACGGTGAAAGAAAAAACAAGGGAATTAAAATTGTACACTGGAAAATATACTTAATACAAAACAGAGGCGTAATGGAGGATTAGAGGATTAAAAGGCATAAAACAGAAGACAAATAGCAAGATGGCAGATGTAAATCTTGTTTTATCAAATAATTATATTAAATTATAACTATCAGCAACATACAGAATGAAAATGGACTAAATGCTCTAACCAAAAGGCAGAGGTTTGCAGAATGAATTTTTAAAAAGTGATCCAACTGTCTACAACAGATACCCTTTAGATTAAAAGACATAAAGAGGTTGAAATAAAAGGGTAGAAAAAGATATATCATGCACACGTAAAGGTGGTGGAGTGGCTATATTAGTAACAAACAGAATACAGGCATACCTTGATTTACAGTGCTTTGCTTTGCTGTGCTTCGCAGATGTTGCATTTTTTACTAATTGAAGGTTTGTGGCAACCCTGCATCCAGCAAGTCTATCAACACTTTTTCCAACAGCCTTTGCTCACTTCATGTCTATGCATTGCATTTTGGTAATTCTCACCATATTTCAAACTTTCTCATTATTATTACATTTGTTATGGTGATCTGTGATAAGTGATCTTAGATGTTACTATTTTAATTGTTTTGGGGCACCAAGAATTGTGTCTGTATAACAAAGCAAACTTAATCAATAAATGTATGTGTTCTGACCACTCCACCAACCGGCTGATTCCAGTCTCTCTCCCTTCCTCAGGTCTCCCTACTTCCTGAGACACAACAGTATTAAAATTAAGCCAATTAATAGCCCTACAATGGCCTCCACGTGTTCAAGTGAAAGGAAGAGTAAGTAGCACGTCTCTCACTTTAAATCAAAAGCTAGAAATGATTAAGCTTAGTGAGGAAGGCATGATGAAAGCCGAGACAGGCCAAAAGCTAGCTAGGTGTCTTGCACCAAACTGTTAGCTAAGTTGTGAATGCAAAGGAAAAGTTCTTGAAAGAAATTAAAAGTGCTACTCTACAGAACAAACAAATGATAAGAAAGCAAAACAGGCTTATTGCTGTATGGAGAAAGTTTTAGTGGTCTGGGTGGAAGATCAAACCAGCCACAACATTCCCTTAAGCCAAAGTCTAACCTAGTGCAAAGCCCTAACTCTCTTCAATTCTGTGAAGGCTGAGAGAGATGAGGAAGCTGCAGAAGAAGTTTGAAGCTAACGCAGGTTGCTTCATGAGGTTGAAGGAAAGAAGGCATATCTTTATAACATAAAAGTGAAAGGTGACAGGGGGACCTTCAAGATGGCAGAGGAGTAAGACATGGAGACCACCTTCCTGCCCACAAATACATGAAAAATACATCTACATGTGTAACATCTCCTACAGAACACCTACTGAACGCTGGCAGAAGACCTCAGACTTCCCCAAAGGCAAGAAAATCCCCACATACCTGGGTAGGGCAAAAAAAAAAAAAGAAAAAGTAGAGACAAAAGAATAGGGACAGGACCTGCACCAGTGGGAGGGAGCTGTGAAGGAGGAAAGGTTCCCACACACTAGGAGCCCCTTCGCGGGCAGAGACTTAGGGTGGCGGAGGGGGGAAGCTTCGGAGTCACGGAGGAGAGCGCAGCAACAGGGTGCAGAGGGCAAAGCGGAGAGATTCCCGCACAGAGGATCGCTGCCGACCAGCACTCACCAGCCCGAGAGGCTTGTCTGCTCACCCGCCGGGGCGGGCGGGGGCTGGGAGCTGAGCCTCGGGCTTCGGAGGTCAGATCCCAGGGAGAGGACTGGGGTTGGCTGCGTGAACACAGCCTGAAGGGGGCTAGTGCACCACGGCTAGCTGGGAGGGAGTCCGGGAAATGTCTGGAGCTGCCGAAGAGGCAAGAGGCCATTGTTTCGGGGTGCATGAGGAGAGGGGATTCCTTCCCCTTCTGTGCCCACAGAAGGCAGAGTACTGCCTAAGAGAGCTCCAGAGACGGGCCCAAGGTGCGGCTATCAGCTCAGGAAACAGATACAAGCATGAAACGCTAACACTGCTGCTGCTGCCACCAAGAATCCTGTGTGCAAGCACAGGTCACTATCCACACCCCATTGCCCCGGGGAGCCTGTGCAGCACGCCACTGTCAGGGTCCCAAGATCCACGGACAACTTCCCTGGGAGAACACAAGGCATGCCTCACGCTGTTGCAATGTCATGCCTCTGCCGCTGCAGGCTTGCCCTGCATTCCAATTACGACTACCATACCCTTTGCTCTCCGCGGCCTGAGAGAGCAAGAGAGCCATAATCAGCCATTGCTTTAACCTCCTCCTGTCTGGGTGGGGAACAGACACCTGAGGGCGACTTAGACGCAGAGACAGGGCCAAAACCAAAGCTGAACCCCAGGAGCTGTGCAAACAAAGAAGAGAAAGGGAAATTTTTCTGTGTAGCCTCAGGAGCAGTGGATTAAATCCCCGCAATCAACTTGATGAACCCTGCATCTGTGGAATACCTGAATACCTGAACAAATGTTCCCAAAATGGAGGCGGTGGACTCTGGGAGCAACTGTAGACTTGGGGTTTGCTGTCTGCGACTGATTTGTTTCTGATGTTTATGTTTATCTTAGTTTAGTTTTTAGTGCTTTTTATGACTGGTAGATTTGTTTATTGGTTTGGTTGCTCTCTTCTTTTTTAAAAAAATTTATTTATTTTATTATTTATTAAATTTTATTTTTTTTAATTTATTATTTTTAAAGTTTATTATTATTATTTTTCTTTCTTTTCTTCTGAGCCAAGTGGCTGATAGGGTCTTGCTGCTCCAGCTGGGTGTACAGCCTGAGCCCCAGAGGTGGGAGAGCTGACTCCAGGACATTGGACCACCAGAGACCTCCCAGCCCCACGTAGTATCAATTGGCGAGAGCTCTCCCAGAGACCTCCATCTCAACACTAAGACCCAGCTGCACCCAACGGCCAGCAAGCTCCAGTGCTGGATGCCCCATGCCAAACAACTAGCAAAATAGGAACACAACCCCACCCATTAGCAGAGAGGCTGCCTAAAATCATACTAAGTTCACAGACACCCCAAAACACACCACCAGACGCAGTCCTTCCCATCAGAAAGACAAGATCCAGCCCCACCCAGCAGAACACAGGGAACACCAGTCCCCTCCACCAGGAAGGCTTCACAAGCAACTGAACCAACCACACCCACTGGGGGCAGACACCATAAACAACGGGAACTACAAACCTGCAGCATAAGAAAAGGAGACCCCAAACACAGTAAGTAAAATAAAATGAGAAGACAGAGAAATATGCAGCAGATGAAAGAGCAAGGTAAAAGCCCATCAGACCAAACAAATGAAGAGGCAATAGGGAGTCTACGTGAAAAAGAATTCAGAATAATGATAGTAAAGATGATCCAAAATCTTGGAAATAGAATGGAGAAAATACAAGAAACATTTAACAAGGACCTAGAAGAACTAAAGAGCAAACAATGATGAACAACACAGTAAATGAAATTTAAAATTCTCTAGAAGGAATCAATAGCAGAATAACTGAGGCAGAAGAACGGTAAGTGACCTGGAAGACAAAATAGTGGAAATAACTGCCACAGAGCAGAATAAAGAAAAAAGAATGAAAAGAATTGAGGAGAGTCTCAGAGGCCTCGGGAACAAAATTAAACGCAGCAACATTCGCATTATAGGGGTCCCAGAAGAAAAAAAGAAAAAGAAAGGGTCTGAGAAAATATTTGAAGAGATTAGAGTTGAAAACTTCCCTAATATGAGAAAGGAAATAGTCAACAAAGTCCAGGAAGCACAGAGAATCCCATACAGGATAAATCCAGCAAGAAACGCAGCAACATTCGCATTATAGGGGTCCCAGAAGAAAAAAAGAAAAAGAAAGGGTCTGAGAAAATATTTGAAGAGATTAGAGTTGAAAACTTCCCTAATATGAGAAAGGAAATAGTCAACCAAGTCCAGGAAGCACAGAGAATCCCATACAGGATAAATCCAGGAAGAAACACGCCAATACCCATATTAATCAAACTATCAAAAATTAAATACAAAGAAAAAATATTACAAGCAGCAAGGGAAAGCAACAAATAACATACAAGGGAATTCCCGAAAGGTTAACAGCTGATTCTCAGCCAGAAGGGGGTGGCAGGATATATTTAAAGTGATGAAAGGGAAGAACCTACAACCAACATTACTCTACCCGGCAAGGATCTCATTCAGATTAAACGGAGAAATCAAAAGCTTTACAGACAAGCAAAAGCTAAGAGAATTCAGCATCACCAAACCAGCTCTACAACAAATGCTAAAGGAACTTCTCTAAGTGGAAGAAAACGACCTACAAAAACAAACCCATAACAATTAAGAAAATGGTAATAGGAACATACATATCAATAATTACTTTAAACATGAATGGATTAAATGCTCCAACCAAAAGATACAGGCTCGCTGAATGGATACAAAAACAAGACCCATATATATGCTGTCTACAAGAGACACACTTCTGACCTAGGGACACACAGAGATTGAAAGTGAGGGCATGGAAAAAGATATTCCATGCAAATGGAAATCAAAAGAAAGCTGGAGTAGCAATACTCGTATCAGAAAAAATAGACTTTAAAATAAAGAATGTTACAAGAGACAAGGAAGGACACTACATAATGATCAAGGGATAAATCCAAGAAGAAGATAACAACTATAAATATGTATGCACCCAACATAGGAGCACCTCAATACACAAGTCAACTGCTAATAGCTATAAAAGAGGAAATCGACAGTAACACAATAATAGTGGGGGACTTTAACACCTCACTTACACGAATGGACAGATCATCCAAACAGAAAATTAATAAGGAAACACGAACGTTAAATAACACAACAGACAAGAAAGATTTAACTGATATTTATAGGACACTGCATGCCAAAACAGCAGATTACACTTTCTTCTCAAGTGCACATGGAACATTCTCCAGGATAGATCACATCTTGGGTCACAAATCAAGCCTCAGTAAATTTAACAAAACTGAAATCATATCAAGCACCTTTTCTGACCACAACTCTATGAGATTAGAAATCAATTACAGGGAAAAAAACATAAAAAACACAAACACATGGAGGCTAAACAATACGTTACTAAAGAACCAAGAGATCACTGAAGAAATCAAAAA
>NC_041217.1:137202116-137202664 GCF_002837175.3 Physeter macrocephalus
ATACCAATAAAATGGACAACCTGGAAGAAATGGACAAATTCTTAGAAAGGTATAACCTTCCAAGACTGAACCAAGAAGAAACAGAAACTATGAACAGACCAATCACAAGTAATGAAATTGAAACTGTGATTAAAAATCTTCCAACAAACAAAAGTCCAGGACCTGATGGCTTCACAGGTGAATTCTATCAAACATTTAGAGAAGAGCTAACACCCATACTTCTCAAACTCTTCCAAAATACTGCAGAGGAAGGAACACTCCCAAACTCATTCTATGAGGCTGCCTTCACCCTGATACCAAAACCAGACAAAGATACTACAAAAAAAAGAAAATTACAGACCAATATGACTGATGAATATAGATGCAAAAACCCTCAACAAAATACTAGCAAACAGAATCCAACAACACATTAAAAGGATCATACACACCTTGATCAAGTGGGATTTATCCCAGGGATGCAAGGATTCTTCAATTTATGCAAATCAATGTGATACACCATATTAACAAACTGAAGAATGAAAAAAAAATGTTTATCTCAATAGATGCAG
>NC_041217.1:137202693-137237957 GCF_002837175.3 Physeter macrocephalus
CACAGCAATCAGAGAAGAAAAAGAAATAAAAGGAATACAAATTGGAAAAGAAGAAGTAAAACTGTCACTGTTTGCAGATGACATGATACTATACATAGAGAATCCTAAAGATGCCACCAGAAAACTACTAGAGCTCATCAATGAATTTGGAAAAGTTGCAGGATACAAAATTAACGCAAAGAAATTTCGTGCATTCCTATACACCAACGATGAAAAATATGAAAGAGAAATTAAGGAAACACTCCTATTTACCATTGCAACAAAAAGAATAAAACACCTAGGAATAAACCTACCTAGGGAGACAAAAGACCTGTATGCAGAAATCTGTAAGACACTGATGAAAGAAATTAAAGATGATACAAACAGATGGAGAAATACACCATGTTCTTGGATTGGAAGAATCGACATTGTGAAAATGACTATATTACCCAAAGCAATCTACAGATTCAATGTAATCCCTATCAAACTACCAATGGCATTTTTCACGGAACTAGACAAAAAATTTCGCAATTTGTATGGAAACACAAAAGACCCCGAAGAGACAAAGCAATCTTGAGAAAGAAAAACGGAGCTGGAGGAATCAGGCTCCTGGACTTCAGACTATACTACAAAGCTACAGTAATCAAGACAATATGGTTCTGGCACAAAAACAGAAACATAGATCAATGGAACAGGATAGAAAGCCCAGAGATAAACCCACGTACATATGTTCAACTAATCTATGACAAAGGAGGCACGGATATACAATGGAGAAAAGACAGTCTCTTCAATAAGTGGTGCTGGGAAAACTGGACAGCTACATGTAAAAGAATGAAATTAGAACAATCCCTAACACCATAAACAAACATAAACTCAAAATGGATTAGAGACCTAAATTTAAGACCGGACACTATAAAACTCTTAGAGGAAAACATAGGCAGAACACTCTATGACATAAATCACAGCAATATCCCCTTTGACCCACCTCCTAGAGAAATGGAAATAAAAACAAAAATAAACAAATGGCACCTGATGAAACTTAAAAGCTTTTGCACAGCAAAGGAAACTATAAACAAGATGAAAAGACAACCCTCAGAATGGGAGAAAATATTTGCAAATGAATCAACGGACAAAGGATAAATCTCCAAAATATATAAACAGCTCATGCAGCTCAATATCAAAAAAACAAACAACCCAATCATAAAACAGGTGGAAGACTTAAATAGACATTTCTCCAAAGAATATATACAGCTTGCAAACAAACACATGAAAAGATGCTCAACTACACTAATCAGTAGAGAAATGCAAATCAAAACCACAATGAGGTATCACCTCACACCGGTCAGAATGGCCATAATCAAAAAAACCTACAGACAATAAATGTTGGAGAGGGTGTGGAGAAAAGGGAATCCTTTTGCACTGCTGGTGGGAGTGTAACTGATACAGCCACTATGGAGAACAGTATGGAGGTTCCTTAAAAAACTAAAAATAGAAATAACATATGACCCAGCAATATCACTACTGGGCATACACCCTGCAAAAACCATAATTCAAAAAGAGGCATGTACCACAATGTTCATTGCAGCACTATTTACAATAGCAGGACATAGAAGCAACTTAAGTGTCCATCAACAGATGAATGGATAAAGAAGATGTGGCACATCTATACAATGGACTATTAGTCATAAAAGGAAATGAAACTGAGTTATTTGTAGTGAGGTGGATGGAGCTAGAGTCTGTCATAGACAGTGAAGTAAGTCAGAAAGAGAAAAACAAATACTGTATGCTAACACATATATGTGGAGTCTAAAAAAAAATGGTTCTAATGAACCTCGGGGCAGGACAGGAATAAAGACGCAGATGCAGACAATGGACCTGAGGACACGGGGAGAGGGAAGGGTAAGCTGGGACTAAGTGAGAGAGTGGCGTGGACATATATACACTACCAAATGTAAAACAGATAGCTAGTGGGAAGCAGCTTCATAGCACAGGGAGATCAGCTCGGTGCTTTGTGACCCCCTAGAGAGGTGGGATAGGGAGGATGGGAGGGAGGCACAAGAGGGAGGGGGTATGGGGATACATGTATACATATAGCTGATTCACTTTGTTATACAGCAGAAACTAACACAACAATGTAAAGCAATTATACTCCAACAAAGATGTTAAAAAAAAAAGGTGAAAGGTGAAGCAAGTGGTGATGCAGAAGCTACAACAAGCTATCCAGAATATCTAGCTAGGTAATTAAAGAAGGTGGCTACATTAAACAACAGATTTTCAGCGTAGACAAAACAGCCTTATATTAGAAGAGAACATCTAGGACTTGCACAGATAGAGAGGAGAAGTCAGTGCCTGGCTTCAAAGCTTCAAAAGACAAGCAGACTCACAGATACAGAGAACAAACTCGTGTATACCAGTGGTGGGGACAGGGGGAGGAGGAATGTAAGGGTAGGGGAGGGTGAGGTACAAAATATTAAGTGTAAGATTGGCTCAAAGATGCACTGTACAACACAGGGAATATAGCCAATATTTTGTAATAACTGTAAATGGAAAGTAACCTTAAAAAAATTTAATGGTTAATTAAAGAAATAAACAACCCTCCCCCCACCCCAGAAAAAAACCCAAAAGACAAGCTGACTCTCTTGTGAGGGACTACTGAAGCTGGTGACTTGAAGTAGAAGCCAGTGCTCATTTACCATTCCAAAGATCATAAGGCCCTTAAGAATTATGCTAAATCTACTCTGCCTATGCCTTACAAATGGAACAACAAAGCCCGGAACGCAGCACACCTGTTAACAACATGGTTTACTGAATATTTTAAATTCACTGTTGAGACCTAATACTCAGAAAAAAAATATTCCTTTCAAAATATTACTGCTTATTGACAATGCATGCACCTGGTCACCAAAGAGCTCTCTGATGGAGATGTACAATGAGATTAATGTTGTTTTCATGCCTGCGAATACAGCATCCATTCTGCAGCCCATGGATCAAGAAGCAATTTTAACTTTCATGTCTTATTATTTAAGAAATACATTTTGTAAGGCTATAACTGCCATAGATAGTGATTCCTCTGATAGATCTGGGCAAAATACATTGAAAACGATCTGGGAAGGATTTACCATTCTAGATGCCATTAAGAACATTCACAATTCATGGGAAGAGGCCAAAATATCAACATTAACAGCAGTTAGGAAGAAGTTGATTTTAACCCTTGTGGATGACTTTGAGGGGTTCAAGACTTCAGTGGAGGAAGTCATTGCGGATGTGGTAGAAATAGTAAGAGAGGACTTCCCTGGTGTCGCAGTGGTTAAGAACCCTCCTGCCAATGCAGGGGACACGGGTTCGAGACCTGGTCCAGGAAGATCCCACATGCCGCGGAGCAACTAAGCCCGTGCGCCCCCAAAGCAGCCAAAAAATAAATAAATTAAAAAAAAAAAGAAGAAAGAAATAGCAAGAGAACTAGAATTAGAAGTGGAGCCTGAAGATGTGACTGAATTGCTGCATCTCATGACAAAACTTGAACAGATAAGGAGTTACTTCTTAGGGAGGAGCAAAGAGAGTAGTTTTGTGAGATGGACTCTGCTCCTGGCAAAGACGCTGTGAAGATTGTTGAAATGTCAACAAAGGATTCAGAGTATTACATAAACTTCGTTGATAAAGCAGTGGCAGGGTTTGAGAGGTTTGTCTCCAATTTTGAAAGAAGTTCTGTTAGTAAAATGCTATCAAACAGCATTGCACGCTACAGAGAAATCATTCATGAAAGGAAGGGTCAACTGATGCAGCAAACTTCATTGTCATATTTTAAGAAATTGCCACAGCCACCCCTACCTTCAGCAACCACCACCCTCATCAGTCAGCAGCCATCAACATCGAGGCAAGACCTCCACCAGCAAAAAGATTCCAACTCGCTGAAGGCTCAGATGATGGTTAGTGTTTTCTAGCAATAATGTATTTTAAAGTTGAGGTATGTACATTTTTTTAGACATAATGCTATTGTACATTTACTGACTACAGTATAGTGTAAACATATCTTTTATATGTACTGGGAAATCAAAAACTTCATGTGAGTCCCTTTATTGCAACATTCACTTTGCTGCAGTGGTGTGGAACTGAACCCACAATATCTCCGAGGTATGCCTGAAGATGTTAAGACAAGAAAGTACTAGAGACTAAGAGGGATACTTCATAATGATAAAAAAGTCAATTAAAAAAAGGAAGATAAAATAAAAGAACGGAAAAAGATATACTATGAAAACAGTAACCAAAAGAGAGCTGGAGTGGCTACACTAATATCAGAAAAAAGTAGAAGTCATGTGAAAATTTATTACTAGAGATAAGGATTTTTTTTTTAATGATAAAGGGCTTATCCATCAGAAAGACACAACAGTTCTACACAAATATGCATCTAATGCCAGAGACCCAAAGTATAGGAAGCAAAAACTGACAGAAGTAAAGAGAAATACACAATTCAACAAGAACAGTTGGAGACTTTCACTTTCAAATAATAGCTAGAACTAGGCAGAGGTCAATGAGGAAATAGAAGAATTAATACCACAAACTAAGTATACAAAAGACATTTATAGAACGTTCCACCCCATAATAGCAGAATATACATTCTTCTCAAGTGCACATGAAACAGTCTCCAGGACAGAGTACATGTTAGGTTATAAAACAAGCCTCAATCAATTTGTAGGGATTAAAATCATACGAGGTATGTTCTGTGACCACAATGGAATGAAATTAGAAATCAATAGCAGAAGGAAATTTGGGAAATCCAAAAATAAGTGAAAATTAAACAATATACTCCTAAACAACTGATGGGCCAAAAAAGAAATCATAAGGGAATTAGAAAATGCTTCAAGATGAATGAAAATAAAAATACAACATAACTTATAAGATGCAGTGATTGGAGGGAAATATTTTTTAAAAGGAAAAAAGATCTCAAATCAATAACATAACCATGCACCTTACAAAACTAGAAAAAGAAGAATAAGCTAAACCCAAAGCAAGGAGAAGGAAGGAAATAATAAAGATTAGAGTGGAAATAAATGAAAGAGAGAACAGAAAAACAACAGAGACAATAAACAAAACCCAAAGTTGGTTCTTTGAAAATATCAACAAAATGGACAAATCTTCAGCTAGACTAACCAAGAAAAAAAGAGAGAAGACTCAAATCATTAAAATCAGTAATAAAAGAGAGGGTATCAATTCTGACCTTACAGAAATAAAAATGATTATAAGGAATGCTACTGATGATCCTATGCCAACAAATTAGATAATCTAGATGAAATGGACAAATTCCTAAAAGACATAAACCACCAAAACTGACTCAAGCAGAAACAGAAAATATGAATAGACCTATACAAAATAAAGAGAATGTTGTAATCAAAAGCTTCCCACAGGAGCTTCCCTGGTGGCGCAGTGGTTCAGAGTCTGCCTGCCGATGCAGGGGACACGGGTTCGTGCCCCGGTCCGGGAAGATCCCACATGCCGTGGAGCGGCTGGGCCCGTGAGCCATGGCCGCTGAGCCTGTGCTCCGCAACGGGAGAGGCCACAACAGTAAGAGGCCCGCGTACCACAAAAAAAAAAAAAAAAAAAAAAAAGCTTCCCACAAAGCCAGGACCAGATGCCATTACTAGTGAATTCCACCAAACATTTAAAGAATTAACATCAATCCTACACACTCTTCCCCCTGACCCACCCCCCACCCCCAAAAAAAGAAAAGGAGAGGATACTTACCAACTTATTTTATGAGATCAGTATTACCCTGACATTAAAACCAGACAAAAACATTCCACATCCATTAGGATGGCTATTATGAAAAACAAAGAAAATAACAAGTGTTGACAAGAATGTAGGAAAACTGGAAACCCTGTGCATTGCTGATGGGAATACAAAATGGTACAGCCACAGTGAAAAACAGTATGGTAGTTCCTCAAAAAATTAAACATAAAATTACCACTTGATCCAGCAACTCTTCTTTGGGGTATATATCCAAAAGAACTGAAAGAAGGGACGTGAACAAGTATTTGTACACCCGTGTTTATACTTATAGCAGCATTATTCACAATAGCCAAAAGGAGGAAACAACCTAAGTGTCCATCAATGAACGGATAAACAAAATGTGGTATATACATGCAACTAAAAATTATTCCACCCTTAATAAGAGGAAGGAAATTCTAATACATGCATGCTACAATATGCATGAACCTTGAAGACATTATACTAAGTGAAATATGCTAGTCATAAAAGAACAAATATTATATGATTCCACTTATATGAGGTACCTAGAATAGCCATATTCATGGAGACAGAAAATAGAAGGGTGGTTGCCAAGGGCTGGGGGCAAGGGAGAATGAGGAGTTATTGTTTAATGAGTACATAGTTCCAATTTGGGAAGATGAAAAAGTTCTGGAGATGGAAGGGGTGATGGTTGCAAAACAATGTCAATGTACTTAATGCACAGAATTGTATACTTAAAAATGGTTAAAATGGATCTGTAAGTCATTTTATTTATACGAAATTTTTAAATTCTAAGAACTATTCTGAAGACTGATCATGAAGTTATCTTGCTTACTTGGTGAATTTAGATCTATTAACAAATCACAAACCTGTATAGTGATAGTACAATTCTGAGGGCTTTAAAAAGATCTTTCTTATGTGATTATTTAGGTGATTTTTCCCTTTACTTATTGAATGTTTGTATGTGCATCTGTATGTTGTATGTGCATCTGTATGTGAGCATGCACATGTGTTGGGAAACATAAGTAAGAAATTAATATTGGTGAATTTAGATCTATTTTTAACAAATCACAAAACTGTATAGTGATAGTACACATTCTGAGGGCTTTAAAAAGATATTTCGTATGTGATTATTTAGGTGATTTTTCCCTTTACTGATTGAATGTTTGTATGTGCATCTGTATGTTTTATGTGCATCTGTATGTGAGCATGCACATGTGTTGGGAAACATAAGTAAGAATTTAATACATTTATTTTACAGGAAGCTTTGAAGAGACAGAGCATCTCAAGTTTTCGATTTCTAACATAAATACATTTTATAGCTAATGTACTGTTTCAGGGAGTAGAACAGATATTCTTCTTTGGTGATTACTCATTGATTTTCTTTTGTCTATAACAATTTAAAGTACTTTATTGCTTACATTTAAATAAATGCTAAATCAATAGTAAGTTATACAACCATATAGTGGATATATGTATAGAGACATTATCCAGAATACATGCCCTGGTCAGAACAGAGACTTGCAGAAATACTCAGTTTAGATGACTCTTATAAGAGCAGAAATGTGAAGAAATAAAATGATCTTACATTTCATCCTCAACAACAACAACAAAAGAAATGGTTAAAATGGTAAATTTTATGTTGTGCGTTTTACCACAGCTTAAAAAAATGGACAAAGATATCCCAAGAAAAATAAACAAAACTACAGACCAACGTCCCTATGAATATAAACGTGAAAATCCTTAACAATAAACTAGCAAACTGAATCCAGCAATATATAAAAAGGATTGTACACCATGACCAAGTATGCATACAAGGTTGATTCAGCATACAAAAGTCAATCAATACAATGCTATAAACAGTAATCGAACAGAGGATAAAAAACACAAAATCATTTCAATAGATGCAGAAAAAATATTCACGAAAACCAACACCTTATAACAATAACAGAAAAAATCAACAAATAAATAAAAGGGAATTTCCTCAACTTGATGAAAAGCATCTACAAAAAACCTACAATTAACATCATACTTAACTGTGAAAGACTGAATGCTTTCCTCTAAAATCATAAACAAGGATGTCTGTTCTTCAGCTTCCATTCAACATTGTACCAGAGTGTCTAGCCAGAGCAATTAGGCAAAATAAGAAATAAAAGGCATTCATTCAGATTGAAAAGGATGAAGTAAAACTATGTCTATTCACTGATGACATGATCTTGTATACAGAAAATTCTAAGGAATTCATGAAAAAAAGAAACTACTAGAACTAATAATTGAGTTCAGCAAGGTTGCAGAATAAAATATCAACATCTAAAATTCAACTGTATTTCTATACACTAACAATGAACAATCTTAAAATAAAATTAAGAGCAACTAAGCCCATGTGCCACAACTACTGAGCCTGTGCTCAAGAGCCTGCAAGCCACAACTACTGAGCCCACGTGCCACAACTACTGAAGCCTGCGTGCCTAGAGCCCGTGCTCTGCAACAAGAGAAGCCACGACAATGAGGAGCCTGCACACAACGAAGAGTAGCCCCCGCTCGCCACAACTAGAGAAAGCCCGCAGGCAACAACAAAGACCCAACGCAGCCAAAAATAAAAACAAACAAATAAATAAATAAATAAATTTTAAAAATAAATAAATAAAATGGTGCAGCCTCTTTGCAAGACAATTTGGCAGTTCCTCAAAAGTTAAACATAGTTACTGTAGGACATAGCAATTCTATTTGCAGATACACCTATGAGATACACCAAGAGAAATAGATTTCCACATAAAAACTTGTACATATGTTCACAGCAGCATTGTTTTTAATAAGTCAAAAAGTGGTAAAAACCCAAAGGCTCATCAAAACTGATGGATGAATATAGTATATCCATACAGTGGAATATTTTTTAGCCCTAAAAATGAACGAAATACTGATTCATGCTACAACACAAATGAACTTCAAAAACATTATGCTAAGTGAAAGAAGCCAGACATAAAAGGCAACGTATTATATGGTTCCATTTATATGAGATCTCTAGAATAGGCAATCCACAGACATAAAGAGTAGATTAGTGGCTGCCAGAGGATGGGAAGAGGGAGAAAAGGAGAGTGACTGTTACAAACACATGCAAGCTTTCTTTCGGGGGTGAGGCGAAAATATTCTAAAATTAAGGAGTGGTGATGGCTGCACAACTATGAATGAAGACTTTAAAAGGGTAAACTTCAGGGTATGTGAATTATATCTCAATAAAGCTGCTATTTTAAAAACTTGATTAACAAATATGAGTTCAAAGATTATAGTTATTAAACATAAGTGAGTATAAAATCTTGTATCTAAGAATTTCAAAACAGAGTTGTACCTAATGATCTATGATAAAAATGATATATATGCCCAGTGGTCAGTTTTTAAACAATAATTTAAAAAATAATATATTTGACACCTAAAATCTCATGTTGCCTCCTAAGCAGTTAACATTCTTGGTCTTGAAAAGTGGGGGAACATACATGGTGTACATTAGGGTTAACAAATGATAACAGAGCAGCGTTATATTTTGAGGAGGGTACTACCAACACAAAAGAGATAGGGAATCACAAGAGAGCAGGAAATAGTGACATGAACCCATATTTAGGTCGGTTTAATATCGAGTCATCATTTTGAGTAGAGCCCGTCCTTGGCAAAAATTACATATTGAGCAAGAGAACACATGCAAAGCTGCTCAGAATCGTCCTATTGCAAAATAGCTCCCAACAGACATAAGGTATATAAGGCTTTTAATAAGAACTCTGGAAGGTAATATACTATTTTCTCATTAGACGCCAAATCCAACTGATACCCAAGTAACCGTTACGACCAATGATTCTAAATTGATGAGAAATACACTTATCAAAAGCTCACCGTGTTCCAGACAAGGTACTTAGGGTTGGTGACGGAGATGAAGACACAATTCTTGTCTTTAGAGTACAGGACAATGTGAACAAAGAGAAGGGATGGATCCAAACCAGGCTGTGGGTGATGCTGTGCATATGCATGCGAACAGTTGAAGTTTAAGGGAAACAGTATTACAGGCAGAGGGTTAGAGAGGGAACTGGAATTACTTTATTTTTCAAGTATATTAAGTAATAAAACTTCAACATTTTCAGGTTTTTTGACTATTTGAGGCAATGTCTTTTTATTATGACAGTCTACCGATTTCATTTAAAATTTAAAGATACTTAAGTTTTGAAAATATTTTACAATGTTTATGTAAATTTAGCATGTTATAGATGCACAATTCTGTCACTAAGGCAGAAGAGAAATGAGCTCACAAACAATTCTTGAATGTCACTTTTAACCTGAAAAATTTCTAGTAACACTGAATCTTGTGTATTCAGTCATCCAAGAAAAATAATAAATGAGTTAATGTCCTAAATTATGACTCCTGAATTAGCCATTTTAAGATTAGAATCAAAACAATTGCTGGAAACATAATTTAGGCTATTTCCTAAATAAGTAATTTTATTTATGCCCATAAATACAAATTAAAATATAAACAAGAACTCTGCAACTCCCATAATATTGGTTAATGTCATAAACATGCTAGGAATTCATATAGTTGTGATTATAACTTCATTACTGGCAAATTGTTCAGAATAAGGCTTACTGTTTGCTTATAAAAGGGCTTAATACTTTTAATTATTGGAAATAAAGTTTTTCATGGAATTGATAAATGCTGTCACTATATAGTGTAAATTTACCTCCACAGAGTTTAGCAAAGATCTTTAGATTTAACATCTAAATTACTTTGACAAAAATATTTTTCTGCATGAAAACTTCTATATTTACAATTAGACATGTTCATATATGTCACTACCCATATCTAGAAATTTGCCTGTTTGAAAAATGCAGATGAACCAACATAAATACAGTACAGGCAATAACTTAATTGAGGGCTGAGTACACAAAACAATATCACTTACTTAGCCCTTGCAACTGGGCTTTAAAATATTACTGCATAAGCTTTTTTTTTTTTTTTAAACATTTTTATTGGAGTAACTGTTTTACAATAGTGTGTTAGTTTCTCCTTTACAACAATGTGAATCAGTTATACATATACATATGTTCCCATATCTCTTCCCTCTTGTGTCTCCCTCCCTCCCACCCTCCCTATCCCACCCCTCTCATGGTCACAAAGCACAGAGGTGATCTCCCTGTGCTATGCGGCAGCTTCCCATTAGCTATCTAATTTACATTTGGTAGTGCATATATGTCCCTGCCACTCTCTCACTTCGTCACAGCTTACCCTTCCCCCTCCCCATGTCCTCAAGTCCAACTGCATAAGCTTTTAAGTTAATAACAGAATTTTACTATTTACTTAGAAAACTACCTTCAAGTTTAAAAAAAGACAACAAACCCTTTGCTCTTGAACTCAATAAGGACATAGTAAAATTTTAGCCTTCTTTGTTTAAAGAAGCGAAACCTACTGGAGTAAATACTGCCTGTTAGTTCAGAGAGAAACTCTGCTCCTGTCTGCCCACTGAAACTCTGCTCCTGTCTGCCCACTAACTCAACAAATATAGATAAAGAAAACTTAAGGCGTAGAAGATTGCCAATACTGCTTAAAGTTTATGTTAAAACTAAATTCGATTACTGAATTATTTTATTAGCCAACAATGTACTCAAAAGAGCTTCCAAATGTTTGATTAATGCACAGAAAAATGAAGATACCAAACTGATGCCAAATCATTTCTCCATGGTTTTTAAAAATGCATTTGTCTATTACCTAAAACAAACAATTAGCACCATGTATGTCAAGTGCTTAAGGAAAAACATGAAAACATGAATATTTTGATTCCAAGTCACTAACTTACAACTTTCTAATGAAACTTGAGATCTTGAGATTGTCAGTCTTATTTATTTAATATTTTTCAAGCAATTCAGAGATAGTTATATGCAGATCTATTATGCCTTCTGTTATTTCAGACTAGATAAAATGATTCCTAAAATACTGCTTACTGAAAAAAGAGATGATGGACAAGTGCAGGCAGTCCCCAAGTCACTAATACACTGTGTCTCAAGTCTGTTGCCAAGTTGTTTTCTTGGAATTCATTTTCATCCCATGTTATAAGTCGTAGAGAATTTAACTTTTCTACAAAAGCTCACATTTCTCATGGCCCCTTTCTTTCATAACCCTTGGTGTTTATTCACTATATAGAAACAAGGTTTTCATTAGAAGTTGTCTTCGAATTCAAAGGTGGTATCTTACACATAGGATTTATCCTTTCATTTAGATTTGAGGTCTGAGACTTACAGATCATTGATTTCAGGAACAAAAAAATTGGTAGCTGAAGGTGGACCTTCAGTTTTAATAAACAGCAGGAAAAAGGAGAGAGATGGTAAAAGGGGATTTAGATATCCGCAAAGAAAAATGAGTGAGAGGCAAAAGAAGAACATATCTACTGAGTACTTAGCTACTTTGTGTCAG
Organism: Physeter macrocephalus; assembly: GCF_002837175.3. Lineage (NCBI taxonomy): Eukaryota > Metazoa > Chordata > Mammalia > Artiodactyla > Physeteridae > Physeter > Physeter macrocephalus. The sequence continues at coordinate 137,214,863 of NC_041217.1, forward strand.
GAATGGTGCCCAACCCCATGAGGCAAGAACTGTCATCTTTCTTTTTCAGATGGGCAAAACTGAGGCTCAAATAAGACAAGTTACTCAAATCACATTTCTCATGGTCTCTTGCCTAACGCTAATAGTCATTCATGGATTCAGAATGGGATGAGAGTTCAAGTCAAGTTTCTCCAAATCTCAGGTTCTAGATTAAGCACCCCTGGAGGTATTCCAATTCCTCCTAAAACTGGCAGGATGACACAGTCCCTAAAAGCACCACTCCAGAATGGAGGTAAATTGTTTGTTATTTAAAAAACAACCAAACAAAAAATTTATATAATATCCCCTAAACCAAGAGTTGAGAAGGTAAGAGAGGATTGATTATCAACTCTTTTTCTCCCAAAGCACTTGTATTTCTTAATCCACTGACATTCCTAAAGTTCTAGATAAGGGGTTTTTTAGGAGAAGCAAGTACCTTTTATTCTTAATTTTGTTGAAATTTCCTTCACTATATATTCCCAAATGACAGATCTAAATGTTGATTCTGTCACCACCACTTGCTTGATGTATGACCTTGAATAAGCTTCTTAATCTCTCTATGTGCCCTAGTTTTCTCAACAAAAAATAGAGAACAGTGCTTGGTTTGCAGGATTATTACGCAGATGGGAAAGCATCCATGTAGAGCGGCCAGCCACAGCAAACAGGCACATCATACCCCGTAGCCCAGACCTCTCTTCAAGCTTCAGATGAGTGTTTCTATATCCCTGTCAGACTCTTCAACCTCTGCAAAGAACTCAGTGTTCTTCTGCTACATTTGTTTCTTTTCTACTATCCCTAATCTCTGAAACTTTGTGTCATCTTCCCAACCAGTCACCATACCACAGTGATTCTACCTCAGAAATTTCTTCTCAATAGTCTCTCTTAGCCGTTCACCCCCTTAATTAAGGCCCTCGCTGCACGTTGCTTAGACTGCAGCCGACACGCATAAATGACTGCTGTTCCTGCCACCATTCTATCCCCACTCTTGTGTCCGCTCCAAAATGCCACAGTGATCTTTCTTTACAAAACAAAAACTAAACCAAACCAAAAACAGGAATCTGATCCCACCGCTTACTTGCTCAGAAACTTCCTTTAGCTCCCAGCTGCCAGTAAGTGCCTAGAAAGTAAAAGCAAGTCTCCAGCACTGGCATGCAAAGCTCTTTACCACCTGACCACAGCCTACAAAGAGAACCTCACCTGCCACTTTCCCAAACCTTCTGCTCTAACCACACCAAACTCCTCAGACCCCTGAGTACACAGGCCTTGTTGTGAAACCATGCTACCTCTATGTTCTTTCCTCTACCTAGAATGCTTAAAATGCTCTTTTTCAACCCAATAAATTACCACTTTGCCTTTGCTACAGACTGAATGTTTGTGTCCCCACAAAGTTCATATGCCAAAACATAGTCCCTGCTAGGACAGTATTTGAAGGTGGGGCCTTTGGGAGGTGAGCAAGTCATCAGAGTTGTGCTCTTATCAAAGAGACCACAGAGCACTCCCTTGCCCCTTCCTTCCACCATGTGAGGTTAGAGCAAGAAGACAGCCGTCTATGAACCTGGAAGCAGGTCCTCAACAGACACCAAATCTGCCAGCACCTTGATCCTGGACTTCCCAGCCTCCTGAACTATGAGAAATTAATTTCTGTTGTTTATAAGCCACCCATTCTGTGGTATTTTATTATATTACCCTGAATAGACTAAGACAGTCTTTAAAATCAGTTTAAGTATCACCTCTTTAACAAATTTTTCAAGATTCCTCCAAGCAATGTAAAGTATTCTGTCTTCAGTTTTATACTGAATTCCCATTCAGTATTATCCAGAAGCTCTGAATACATCAATGAATAAGACAAACACATTCTGTCTTTGAAGCTTTGAGATACACTGCCTATCAGAAAAGACAATTAAATAAGAGATTATAATTTCTTATAAGGAGCTTGTTACAATAACAGAGTATTATGCAAGTGTGTAAGAAGGGGAAACCATAGAATGTTATTCAGCCTTAAAAAGGAAGAAAATCCTGTCATATGCTACAACGTGAATGAACCTTGAAGACGTTGTGCTATTCCACTTACATGAGGTATCTGAAGTAGTCAAATTCATAGAAACAGAAAGAATGGTGGTTACCAGGAGCTGGGGGTAGGGGAAAAAAGGGGAACTGTAGTTTAATGGGTACAGAATTTCAGTTTTACCAGATGAAAAAGTTCTGGAGATCTGTTTCACAAAAGTTAACTATATGTAACACTACTGAACTGTATACTCGAAAATGGCTAAGATGGTAGATTTTATGCTTTGTGTTTTTCACAATTTAAAAAAAAAGAATAAGCAGAAGGGGACCCAGCCTACCATGGTCAAAGGTAGCCTAGAGGGCTTCCCTGGTGGCGCAGAAAAAAAAAAAAAAAAAGGTAGCCTACAAATGAAATGACATTTAGGCTGAGACCTAAGTAAGTATCCAACTTCTTCAGCCTCAAGCACACGGTACTGCTCAGTCCTCACCTGACCCCGCCCACCAGCAACCTTTAACTCAGCTGAGGGCCCCGTCACCCCGAAACACCTCCTCCACGTGGCTTCCAGGACAAAGCTCCTGCCTGGTTCCTCTCTCTTCACTAGCCACTCCTCGCTCTCCTCTGCCTGTTCCTCCTTGTCACCTCAGTCCCTAAACACTGGAGTACCTGAGAACCCAGTCCTCAGAACTCTTCTTTACTTCAGACACACACACATTCCCTTGGCGGTCTCACGGAGTCACATCTAGCGCAGTGTTTCTCAACCTCGTTTTCATGATCACACCTTCGAGGAGCCTTTTTAACATTTTTTTTTTTTCTCAATCATCCCATCTCCATTTATTAAATACTAAAGAATAAGATTGTGTTGGCTAGGGTTGAGCTTTGGAGCCAACCATTGTAATATCTAAGATTTTCTTCACCCCTCAGGAAACAATTTTTGGCCCTTTGGAGTGCTGTTGGCCCTGCTGAGAATGCACAGGCTAATGGTCTTCAATACCATCGCCGAGCTGAAGGCGCTCACAGTTTAGCTCCAGCATGGACCTCTTCCCTAGGCTCCAGGCATCTATCCGACTCCCTCTCTGACATCGCCACTAGGGTATTTAATAGGCATCTTAAATAAACACATCCAAAAACAAACTCTGGATCTTTCCCATAAGATCACGTTACCTCCCTGTTCAGAACCCTCAACTCTTGCCTTCCTCATTCTGACAAAAAGGCCATTTCAGTTGCCTACAAGGCTCTGGTGAGGAGCTGCCCTCTCCACCTCTGAACCTCATTTTAAAAAGCAGCCCTGCAACACCTACCCTCTAGTCCAGCATGCTCTCTGCCCCATTCCCTGCTTAATTTTTTTCTATAGCACTCATCATTCTACATTTGACTTATTTGTTTGCTGTCTGTCTTCCTTCAGCCAGAATATAAGCTCCACCAGGGCAGAATTTTTGTTTTGTCTGTTGCATTATCTCCAACAGTCCTTGATACAGAGTACGTGCTCAGTAGATATTTGGTGGATGAATGAATGAATGTTAAGCACCTAATAAATACTTAGGAAATGAAAGAGAAGGGGAAAGGATTCTAGGTCTAGAGAACTGTATGTGTGAGAGGCTGCCACCAAAGAGAGAGTGTGGCATATTTAAAGCACCTTCTTCTATCTCCATAACAACAAATACTGCATTTGTATTAAACTTGATCTATTCACAGGTTTGGTGCACTAATTGGATTGTGTTACTCAACAAGCTGTCTAACTCTCCACTCTACTGCCAGTGTCTAAACCTTTGGTGATACCTAAATCCCTTCCACATCCCCGGAAATATCCCAGAGCTTCTGTCTAAACAGGTCTAGTAACCAGGAGCCTATGACATTTTGAGACTGCCGGTTCCTTTTTAGCACAGATAAAAGTTCAACTGAAATCTTGCTCCATGTAATTTTAACTAATGCCTACCTGACCACAGTCAGATAGGATATATTATTTTCCTTGACCCTTCATTTCCTCACTTTTGAAAAGGACACTGCCATTTGTTTGCTTGTAACTACAAAGGGGTTTTGTGAGTACTAAATAAGATAATGTATGTGAAAATGCTCTGTAAACTCAAAAATCATATAAACAAAGTAAAGAGCTGTTACGGTTATCCAAACTGCTTTTAAAAGGTTATTTTGCACACATTTTTACTTATAGGAACAAAATTCCACTGAAAGCACGTTTATATTTCTCTTTTAGAAAGATACTCCATGTTCTTCTAGCAATATGCTCTAATTCATCTTAATCCTTACAGGCATCAAGGAATTCATTAGGCTTAACAAAAAAGTTCAAAGTGAAGAAACGGAGGATGAAGGCAGGGAGAATGAAAGGGAGCCAAAGTTTTGTGAGTGGAAAGAACACAGAACTGAGGGTCAAGACACATGGATTTAAGCCCACCACTAGCTGTATGATTTTAGACCAGGGTTTCTTATCCTCGGCACTACTGACATTTTAGGCTGGATAATTCTTTGTTGAGGGGGGCTGTTCTGTGCATTGTGAAATGTTTGGCAGCATCGCTGGCCTCTACCCACTATGTGCCAGTAGTACCCCTCTAGTTGTGACAACCAAAAAGGTCTCCAGACATTACCAAATGTCTCCAGGGGCAAAATTGCCCCTGGTTGGGAACCACTGTTTTAGATAAGACTTGATAACTTCATATTTTAGTTTCATCTATAAAATGAAAACGTTTACCTATAGATTTAAGACCCCTTTGGCTCTAAAAATGCTAAAATTCTATAAAAGATCAGAATAAAGATGACTGAAAGTGCAGTCTTATTAAAGAGGAGCAAATTATGTCATGAAAGAAGTTAATATTTTTGTTCAGTTTTCCTTATTACCTTAATAGACAATGATAAAACTTTCCTGTGCATTTAAAATGATTCAATTATAAAATCTTTTAAAAATACAATATGAGAACTGGGTTACTTTCAAAAATGTCAGTATCAAAAGACTAAAGAGATGTAAAGACTATTCTAGAATCTACATTAAAGGGATATGATAACCAAATGCAATGCAGAATTTTTTATTCAATCCTGCATTTTTTTTCAACACAATGATGCATTTGAAGTGCTTAATATATGGCCTAGTACTTTATTACATGATTTTTTTTTTTTTTTTTTTTTTGTCTGCGTTGGGTCTTCATTGATGCCCGCAGGCTTTCTCTAGTTGTGGTGAGTGGGGGCTACTCTTTGTTGCAATGCGTGGACTTCTCATTGTGGTGGCTTCTCTTATTGCTCTAGGGCTCTAGGCTCACGGGCTTCAGTAGTTGCGGCACTCGGGCTCAGTAGTTGGGGCTCGCGGGCTCTAGAGAACAGACTCAGTAGTTGTGGTGCACGGGCTTAGTTGCTCCGCGGCATGTGGGATCTTCCCAGACCAGGGCTCGAACCCATGTCCCCCGCATTAGCAGGCGGATTCTTAACCACTGTGCCACCAGGGAAGTCCCTACATGATTTTTAAAAGGTTATATTCCATTTATAGTTATTATAAAATATCTTTTACATTCCCCATGTTGTACAATATATCCTTGTAGCTTATTTTATACCTAATAGTTTGTACCTCTTAATTCCCTACCCCTATACTGCCCCTCCCCCGTCTCCTCTCCTCACTGGTAACCACTAGTTTGTTCTCTATTTTTTCTGTGAGTCTACTTCTTTTCTGTTATATTCACTAGTTTGTTGTATTTTTTGGATTCCACATATAAGTGATATCATACAGTATTTGTCTTTCTGTCTGACTTATTTCACTTAGCATAATGCCCTCCAAGTCTATCCATGTTGCCGCAATTGGCAAAATTTCGTTCTTTTTATGGCTAAGTAGTATTCCTTTGTGTATATACATATATATATATATATATATATGTATATACCACATCTCCTTTATCCATTCATGTGTTGATGGACACTTAGGTTGCTTCCATACCTTGGCAATTGTAAGTAATGCTGCTATGAACACTGGGATGCATGTATCTTTCCAAATTAGTGTTTTGGTTTTTTTCCGATATATACCCAGGAGTGGAATTGCTGGGTCATATGGTAGTTCTATTTTTTGTTTTTTGAGAAACCTCCATACTATTTTACACAGTGGCTGCACCAATTTACATTCCCACCAACAGTGTACGAGGGTTCCCTTTTCTCCACATCCTCGCCAGTGTTTGTTATTTGTATTCTTTTTGATGATAGTCATTCTGACAGGTGTGAGGTGATATTTTTTGATTCAATCCTGGATTGTTTTTTAAAATGTCTATATAGGATATTTTTGGTACAAGTGGGGAAATCTAAATATGGACTAAATAATAGAGAATATTAATGTATCGTTGTTAAATTCCTCTGGTTGAGATAATGCTGTTGTGGTTCTGTAGGACGTCTTTGTCCTTAGGAGATTCATACTACTCCCCACTCTGTCAGAAGCTCCTGGGATAGTTAGGGGCCCTGTAGGGGACAAGCTATCCTGAAAAAGCAACCTGATCTGCTGCTGGTCATCCCTACCCACCCTTCAGGATCACTGCAATGGGCTATGAGCTCCTAAGAAGCAGGGATGTGTTTTAGCAATCAGAAGCCAGACCGGAATCAAAGGCATTCAACAAGCATTTGTTCAGCGTGGCACAAACGGTTCCCATACTGCTGTTTCTTTCCTCTTCCTACTTTCTACACAAACATTTTTTTTTTTTTTACACCGGGGTAAGAAAGGAGGGGTAAAAACCGAATAATGTCTCAATAGCTTTACTTCAAAATAAACTCACTTGGATTGATAGTAACATCATTAATCATTATTATATTGATAAATGAAACAAATAGGACAATCTGAAACAGAAACAACACTAAAAATCAGTTTACTATTTTAATTATTCTGTAGCGTATGTCTTTCTTCTCCAGAAATGACAATCTCTGCAAATAATCTTCTCCTTAATGAAGTTGAGCTCAACTAAGACATGTAACAAAGCTACATAAAAACAGACTGTTAAACAGTCCTACCAAAGGCTAAAAAAAGTTTTGTTTCTTTTATCATGTATTATGCTCTTTCCTGTGTGCAATATTTTTCTATGAGCTACAGAAAAAACTTAAAAAACGGAGGGAGTGGTACTGAATACAAAAGTTCACATTTAATGTATGTCCAAAATGGTGTCCATCAGAAAGACACTGCTAACTGTTCAAAAAAAGTTCCTTCCCTCAAACTGTAAAACAAGGTAAATATCATGACAGAAATCTGCTATAGGACTATCAAAATACTTGTTACCTTCAAGCTATGGTGTAGGTTATTTTAGGCAAGATTCACTTTAAGAGACTACTCGATACACGTGAATGGGGGAAAATGTGTTCCAAAATGTTGATGCAAACTAAATATTTTCCAGATCAGATACTTTTATTTAGTACCTCCTATGTCAAGTGTTCCCCTGGACTTTCTGAAAAATACAGAAGATCAGACCCTGACCTCAAAAGCCTTACAATTCAGTCTGGGTGACAAATACATGAATAATTCCAGTATAATGGGGTAAATGCTATGACAGAGCATTGTATGTAAGGGTTTCTATTCAAACTCAAGAAGGGACTTTTTACTGGGTAAAGGGGAAGAGTGAATGGGAGGAAGTGGAATAGAGGGCATCAAGCTCTAATAGAAAACCAGTAGCAAACCTGATTAACAGTACATGTGGTATGTTAGTATTTGGAATCTCACGGGACTCGCTAGACTGAAATAAGGAGGATGTCCAATACCTAACTCTGCCAACCACGAGCTTGTGTTAAATCTACTTTGTGGAGAAAGGATCAAGTACAAGGATCAAACTGATGTCACATAGTGCTATGGACTAACTCTCCTGGTCCAATATAGTAAGAGAAGGGGAAAGAGGGATAAGGAGGACAGGCCAGGTAGGAAAAAAAGCATGTGCATAATAGGCTAGGAGTCATAAAAGGACCTGGCATATTTTAAGGCTGATTTTTTTTTAATGTATCTTCTAAGAGTTAATCAACACATGCTACTTTTTTTATTTCTGTATTCATTAAAATATATAATTAAGGCAAGTGTCATGTTTTTAGAGTATTAACACCTTTCCAAGGTATCATTCAAAATGTTTGGTTTCAAACCTACAATTGATACGTAGAGAACAAAAAGGCAGTTTTAAGAAAGTAAAAGATATACAAATTAGGCATATATTATTTCAAGAGATTTATATACTGACTATTAAGCTTATTTTTAAATACCCAGTACCCATGTGCAACTATGGATAGACTCAGGCAGTGGGTCACTAATCCTTGCCAGGTTTACAAGGATGCTAAGTAGACAGACGGACACAGCACCTTCACAAATGACAGCACTTGTTCAACCTTCCCCTCCTCAACCCTCACCACCTTTTATAAACTTGTCAACAGCTGCTGACATTAGAAAGTGCTGAATGAGAAAGCAAGGTAAACAAGATAAACACCTTTAAGGGGGAAAAAAATGAATCAAATGTCACCTTTGCCCCCGCTAACTGAAACTAGTATCTAACAAAGGAAATGGTGATGATTAAGATACAGCAAGTTTATGAGGAAGGATATACTAAAGATGATCTACAGTAAAAGACTTCCTCATGTCAGAAAGACAGTGTGGTAAACTATACAAAACACTTCTTGAGAAGGAGAAGGCTAGTTCCCTTCCTGACTTTGCTAATGATCCAAGAGTCGAGGTCCTCATCCCTAAACTGACGGGATTTAACACCACAAGATCCCAATGGTCCCTTCCAGCTTTGAAACAAATCTTCAATTTTAATCCTTAAATTTACAACTTTTAGTATTGTTTATTGGAATAGGGAGAGGAGAGGACAGGAAATATTCTCAGTTCTACAAATGATTTTTCTGTTTTATGAAGTGTAAGGTATTCTTGATATTTCTCTCCTGTATTATAACCACTGTGAACTGGGTGAATCCAAGGTAACTCAGCATTGATTCTGGTCTTTGATCCCCCTTAACAAATGCTTGGAATTCTTTTACCACAGACCTGTTTTATACTCCAAGCATAAAAACCTCAAAGTAATAAAAAGCAAACAGGACTCGCTTGTTATTCTCTACAGATGTCAGTATATATGTATGTATATATGTATATATATATGTATATACACATATATATGTATATCACATATCATGAACCAATTGTTTTTTATGGTACAAATTTTATATATTACACAAACATTTTTTTGCCTGGTGTAACTTCAACACCGAGAATACTGATTGCTTAATAGACAACTGACATTTTCTCAAAAACAAATATGATATATAAACTTGTGAAATACAGAATGATCTGTTGCTACTGTAACTCACCAAAACACTTCAAATGAAGCAGACATCATGAGACGGAAATCTTACAAAATGAAAATTACTAACATTTTAAAAGTATTACAGTATTTTAGTAAAGACAGTCCACTCCAACATAAAACTAAACACACACACACACAATTTGGTAATAAACTAAGGGTTCCTAATGTGATTAACACCAGACAGGTTTTTCATTTAGAGTTACTGTTACTGCCACCATCATTAAGTCTTTATAAAATCAACAACATTCCTCCAGCTTTAAAACATCCTTTTTTGGGGGTATTATCAACAATCATAAGAGATTTTTAGCCTAAAAAATTGCCTAGGACAATTTCTCTTTTCTGGGAAAAAAATACATCTTCATGATTTTAGGACCAAAAGTAATGACATTTAGTTGAAATAATTAGCATCATTCTTAAAAGAGATACTAGTTGAGAGAATCATTAACCTACTAATATTAAACATTCAACAAGTAAGCAAATACAAATTCTGTACATTCCATGGCACTAAAGAAGTATCATTTGAAAAAACAATATCACTTGCTTTCCTGGCAATGGATACCACTATAGATCAAATTACATCACAAAAAAATTCTTGAGGCACTACTCAAATGCTTTTGATAGATCTAATCTCTTCACACTTAACCCACAACTCTTCAAGGCCTTAATTTACTTAATTATCACATTATAATCTATTGGACATAGAGCATAAGAAATCCACCAGCCTTGAAACTGGAACAGAGAAGGAACTATGTGTGATTGGTTCACCACTGTATTCCCAGTGTCTAGCTCAGTGCCTAGCACAGAGTCAGTGCTCAATAAAAACCTATTGAATGAAGGTATGTTTAAGTGTTTTGTTAAATGGGCTATTAACTGTCTGGCTGCTCTGACATTTTTGGTGTAATGCCTGTTTTTATCATTGGAATTTGATTTGTATCATTATTTAACGTAAATCTAGAGTTTTTCTTCTGAGAACTCTTTATTTTCCATTTAATAAAAATACTGGAAATAGCAGTCTCGCCCTCTTAAAAATAAATGTGTAAATACACATGAAAGAGTACATTAAGGTATGCAAATGACAGAAAGAGTCAAGTGAGCGGAATGTTTCTTGAAAACAGCAGATAAGATTGAGTCTGGAGCCCACCAACAGCCCAACAATCATGAGTAACAGTGTTACAGGTCACAGAAAAGAGAGGTGACAAGGGAAGACCTTGTTGGCCAGGTGTGCATCTCTATTCCATCCCTTTGGCAAAGCAAAATAAAACAAAACAAAAAAACTGTGCTCTAAAGACCGCTGTTTCCAAAACACAGTCGTAGATCTTGGATAGTCTTTAAATGCTGGTAGGTAACCTAAAGGCCAATCCAAACACACAGGGAGTCATAGATAAGAAAAGTCCTAAAAACAATCAACAAGGCAAAATGCTCTGAGATATTAGGCGAGGGCAGGGGGGGAGCATAAAGAAAAGGAGAAAGGCAGGAAAAGCAACTAAACAGAAGCTCCATTAAAACTCAAGACATGACTCAAAATTGAAAAGTCCTGCTGAGCCACATCTTCCAAGCCAGTTTTCTTATAACTAGAGCTAATTAGAAACTATCTAATAAGTAGATAATCAAATATAAAATCTAGATTTAAAAAAATGTTCCCAATTATATGTTAGGAAGCAGTATACTTTTTTCTGTATTTCAGTTAGATAAAACACGAATTAAATCTTTCTATATTTAATTTTCCTCAGTAGCAAAGTTTTAAAATAATTTTGGAGTCTAGGCAAAATTTTCCTAAGAATCATGAAATACTTTAGTCTATTTTTTAAAAGCTATTTTTATTTTTAATGGTTTTGGTTCGTCTTCATTTAATAAAGTTTATATACTTTTTAAAAACTCACTAATTTTTTTAATTCAGAAAAAAAGAGAATTACCTGTATGTCCTATCACCCAAAAATAACAGCATTAGTGTTTTAGCACAAGTTTATTTAAAAAACCAAGTGTGTATATTTACATGTGCTGTTTTCTGAAAGGCCTCATAGCTTTAAATTTCTCGAAGAGGTGAAAGAATGAAAAAATTTAACCATAGATCTAGTGCAAGATGCCCATTTCATAGGTGAGACAACTGAGGCTGAGAGAGGCAAACTGACTTGCCCAATACTATAGCTGGCAATCAACAGAACCCTGAAGAGAAATGTACAGTCTCCCAAGTTCCTGGTTCAATACTCTTTCAAATACCATTTGACTTTTAATTTCACTTAAGGTGTTCTTTCCATCCATTCATTTAGTTATCTATCCAACAAACTCTGTGAGCCAGGGATCCTAGGACACAGAGATAGAAAGAAATAATCCTGCTCCTCAAGTCCAATGGAAACAGATACATATACGTAAACTCATCTCTTTATTAACTAAAACATGATCACTGCTATACTTGGTGTACATACAGAATGCAGTGGGAGAATGTGGCCGTGTGAGACAAGTGTGCCTTGAGGAGGAATGGCATTTGAGGTAACTTGAAGAATGAATCCATGTTAGCCAGGCAGATGGATACTGGGGTTCAGGGGTGAGTGTGAGGGAACAGATGGCCCCTGAACTGCAAGGGAGAGCATGGCACCGGAACGCAGGAGGTAAGATGGGATGGATAAGTATAGAGATCTTGAAAGAAAGGAGTTTAGATCTTACCTACAGTAAATAAGGAACCACCAAACATTTTTAAGCGAGGTTATCCCATAACTAAAATTTGCATTTTACAAAGATCATTCTGGCACCAGTAAGTGGCACAGAGAAACGGTAAGAAAGACACAAGAACAAAACCAAAGCAGTAACAGAAGAAATAGACATAAGGGGCAGGAGAGATATTTAGGATTAGAATTAACAGGCTATTTGATAAGAAGAGAGAGTAAGGAGTCTAGAATAAATTAAATAATTGACAGATGGTGTTGCCATGGGCAGTATGGAATACCTTCATATTTTTTAGGATCTGAAATTTATTTTAAATTGCTACCAAAATGCTACACTGTAGGCTTCCAACTGTAAGTTTCACAAAGCAATTCAATTTTCAACAAAAATTGCCAATATAAGAGAAATGGAAAGAGGGAAAAAAAGCCAAAAAATGCTGACCTGTTTATGAAAAGCTGGATTCTAAAAGAACACAAAGAAGAAGTTGAAAAACCTTGGCAACAGAATGTCTGACCGACAAATCTTTCTGGAAAAGATTTTAATTTCAGAAACCATTTTGGAAGCCTACTGATAAAGAATGTATCATATTTACTTTTTTTAAATAAAATATTTCTAACATAAACATCTTAAACCTAAGTGAAAGCATATCAATGCTGTCAATTGAATTTTACAATGCACATAACTGACTAAGACACTACAGGAAAGAGAACTGTGTGCTAGAACTTAAGAAGTGAAAAGACTTTGGTGGGCACCTAGGGTATTACTTATTTCTAAGAAGAAAAATAAAATCTTCAACTTAGCTCTAGAAAAAGATTCCACACACCTCTGCTTCATGGCTAAAGCATTTCAATTTCTGGAAAGATTATCAGAATGAAATATCAACTTAATTGTGTTAGCTCTTTTCTTCAGAACAAATAAAAATAAACCAAATCTACTGTCACCTATTACTAACATGAGCTTAACAAAAAATTTTTACGACTCAACTGTGACTGAAAAATATTTCAATACTGAATAATAAAAATTCCTATGATAACAATGAGAATCAGAAATACAAACTTAAAAAAGAAACTAAAACGCCCTAGAAGGAAGGCGAGAAAAAAACATCTACTCTTGAAAATGAGGCACAACTTACTTAGCAATGCCTCCACGAGGTAGAAGTCTCAGACTGAAATGTCCCTCGTATCTGAATTTTCCAGGTACCTGAAAGCTTATTTCTTTATGTGTCCAACTTTCTTCTTCTTCCATTTTTTTTTTAAATGAAAACCTTGGTAAAATGTATTACACATTCCTGACCTTTCTTAAACAGAACATACTGTAACCTTTTCTTGAGTGTGGCATCAGTAAAAACAGCCTCTCAGGGGCATGTAGCACATAAAGCTGTTTCACATCTCGCCCTATACAAACGGGTGAGCCTGCTTTGTTTTTAAAGTTTTCCTGTCCCCTCCTTTACCCCTGGCTACTTGTCACTTCTCACTACTGTCAAATGCATTTGCCACCAACAGCTCATCACCTCATGCTTGGACTACTACAAAACACTTCTAATTTGATAGGAAACCTAATATTAAAACTTACTTGAACTATGTTTTTTAAAAAACAAGTTAAAACACAAATGAATGAAATGCATGATCTTGAGTGCATTAAATGTATGGGGGTGTTCTGAACTGGTTTAATCTATGTATTTTACTTCTTACTTCTCTCTGGTGTTCCAAATGAGAAAAATTTCCTGGAAAACTGAACTCCAGACATGAAAAGTATTAGTGAACTAAATCTTTCTAAATATAATAGCTCTATTAAAAGTAAAAATTTTTCATGTTTGCACTCAAATTCAAATAATATCAATATTATATGATATTTGAGCAGTAAGTACAAAGATGTGTAGTACACCAATGTCTGCTATTTGGGTCGTATTACAGTTGAAACTCTTTCCTCAAATTGTTAAAACATTACAACATTTACTTTTCTAATATTGTAATTGGTTTCAAATTTTAAGCTAACAGCATTATTATGTTGTATAAAGCTGTCACTAACTACTATGATTTCACTAGAATACACACTCACTGACACACAATAGGTACTTCCTTCATGCCAAATTACATGCATTCTAATAGCAAATGGCCAGGTAATTACAAGGTGAGAACCAGCTGTCAGATGAACTCATAAGCCTCATTCACAAAGGAGATACATATATTCTAGATTATAAAGAAATTCTTATTTCAAAATTAATCTTTCAGATTCCCTATTTTTCATTTACCTTCAACTGATTTTTGGAATAATTTTTTAACTCTAAAACTTTTAAATAGATTCTACTTTTTCTAATTTAACAAATCACAGTAAATCAGAAACCAGGAGTCATGTATTCAAACCACAAATAATAACTAAAATTTACTTATTTGATATTTACTCTATATCAAATGAGCTAGGATTGTGTATTTCAGGGAAAATGGGGCATGAATTTTAATATAAACCTTAATATATCATGTAACATATTACATATTGTATATATAATGTATTACAACTTTAATTCATGTATAACTACCCACCTAATACCAAAAGGAAAAAAGGAGGCAGAAATGAGTTAAGGAGTTACAAAGTAATGTGATTTATATATACTCTAGCAGGACCAACTTTGGGGGTCTTAACAAAATAACAATGAAATCTTGCAAACACGCCTGACAAAATACTTCCAGAAAGACTATCCACAATACAACAGGAACAAAACAAGCAGTTCACAATATTGGTGAGATCACAGCATTAAATGTCACTTCTAGGAATATTAATTATCACAGAACTAGACACTGAGGAAGGTATTTCTAGCTGTTAATTAAAATCTCCTTGCAAAAAAATTCCATTTTAGGGACTTCCCTGGTGGCGCAGTGATTAAGAATCTGCCTGCCAATGCAAGGGACATGGGTTCGATCCCTGGTCTGGGAAGATCCCACATGCCATGGAGCAGCTAAGCGCATATGCCACAACTACTGAGCCTGTGCTCTAGAGCCCGTGAGTCACAACTACTGAAGCCCGCGCACCTAGAGCCCGTGCTCCGCAACAAGAGAAGCCACCACAATGAGAAGCCCATGCACCACAATGAAGAGTAGCCCCACTCGCCACAACTAGAGAAAGCCTGCGCGTAGCAATGAAGACCCAACACAGCCATAAATAAATACATAAATTTATTTATTTATTTAAAAAAAATTCCATTTTTGTATTTTCTAAAGACAAAAGAAGGAGCCTTAATAACAAATAAGGTATATTTCACAACTGTTAAATTTTAAAAGGTGCCTACAATTTAGAACCTTCCTGGTTCTAAATTCTACTAACTCTCTGGATAGGATCACAATTCTTAAAGGACCAACTCTCTTCCAGCTCTGTGGAGGGCAGAACCAGGAGGCATGCCCTGAGTAGTGGCCAGGGGGGTTGACAGCCATATAAGAAACACTGAAGAATTCTGACAGTGGGGGGTGTTAAACATTTGGATAAGTTTTTTAGAGCAGCTGTGAGATCTTACTCTCTAATAATAGAACAGACTCCTACCTGCCGTGGAAAGGGTTTGAAGTAATGCTATTCAAAATCAAAACTGGATAACTTTTCAAAGTCCCGTCCAGACCCAGAGACCAAGAATTACATATACATCTACATCCAACAATACTAATAACAACCAAACACAACTTTCTGCAAAGCAATACCTTTACTTCACTGGAGGATATTTAAAAAGTGGCCTTCTGTGCAGTTTTATGTGTTCTGCTAGATATCTGGGTCTTTTTTATCTGCATTCTCCTTGCTGCTACTGAACCAGAAGTTAACGTCTTTTACTTTCCAAATTTTAATTTTTAAACCAAATACTAATTATAGCATGGGCCCAAATTACTAAACTGGTTTACCTAACTACATGACCGTGGGAAGTAATTTCTTGCAAAATGAATGGCTTGCACTAAGATCCACCAGAACGTTCTGTTCAGCACTCTATTCCCAGCCCCAGGACCTGGAAGGCATCAAATGTTTACCAAATAAGAGGATCATTCCTGTCCCCAAATGACAAATATAAAATAAATGTAATCATTTTTTCTTTTTTAACAATTAGATTTTAATCTGTATATTCCCAAACATTTTTAAGAGGACACTGAAACTGAAATTTCCTATGGGGCAAATAGAAATTTTCAAACAAGGTACTAATTTTTTAGAAATAAAACAAGTAGATTACACAAGAGCTGGCAATCTTCACACTGTTTATTATACTTCCCTTTGCTTCAACCCATTACTGTGTCCTGTCCCCTTTTCATTTGAAAGGCAGGCCGCTGGTAGGGAGAAAGTACACTGGACTTGCAGTGCATGGGCCTGGGGTCTAGTTCCATCTCTTCCATTAACTAGCTCTATGGGGACATGTCACTTCCCCTTTGGGGCCTGCAAGGCTGCACTTGTAAAACAAGGGAGCCAAACTAATCATGAATTTCTAAAGTCTTCTGCTTTAAAAATCTATGATTCTCCTTTCATTCTACCCATTATCCTGTCCCAAATGCCTTGATGCAGCAACTGCCAGCCACATCATTCCTAGACTTGTACAGGAGCCTCCAAATTTGTCTTTTTCCCTCTTTATTTTTCCTTATCTTAAAATGAATTCAATCCTAAAACCATGAGTTGAGTAGAATGAAAAGCACACTGTCCTGGAAGTCAGGGAGAACAGGTTCAAATCCAGACTTTGCCACTAGCCAAACACAGCTCTAAAATGGTGATCTTATTAACTATCTCACTGGGGATTAAATAAAATGTATAAAGCACCTAACATAGTGCCTGACACACTGTAGATGCTCAACCATGTTTAGCACTTCTCCCTATTTCCCAAGATCAAATGCCTCAGGTTCCCACTGTCTACAGCAAAAGGATGACCAACAAGGTGCACAGATGGCATGCAAGAAGATTTGTAAAACTACAGAGGCAAAAACGGGGTTAAACATTCTCACCAGGCTCCAGTGTGCCAGGAAAGTGTCTTCCTGTATCCTTGCCAATACTCTTCTGGGTAAAGCAGCCTCAGTAACCAGCCCCTAGTGAACTCTCAAAATTTAATGGTGCAGCCAAATCCACAGGTCAAGAGGAAATGAAAACTTGACACGATTCTTCAGAAAGTCATAGATTCTCTGGATTTTACGTTAAAGCAAACTCCTCAGCCTGTCATTCATGTGCAAAGAAGCCAGTCCCAATTCTTAGTATTTAAATGTACAGGCAGTACAACTAATGTTAAAGTACCACCAAGCATTATAATTTATTTTGATTTTGCAATTCTAGGAAATTAAAAGGTGTGACAAAAGAAAAAAAAGAGTAAAATTTTTCACAAAATGAGGATACACTGAACTTTGTAGGGTCATACAAGCATCTTCAGAATAAGCAATGACTTTCTTCTTGATTTCAAAACTGGGTCAAAACTAGAAGGAAGGGGGCTTCCCTGCTGGCGCAGTGGTTAAGAATCCGCCTGCCAATGCAGGGGACACCGGTTCGATCCCTGGTCCGGGAAGATCCCACATGCCGCGGAACAACTAAGCCCGTGCGCCACAACTACTGAGCCTGCACTCTAGAGCCCGTGAGCCACAACTACTGAGCATGTGTGCCACAACTACTGAAGCCCGCGTGCCTAGAGCCTGTGCTCTGCAACAAGAGAAGCCACCGCAATGAGAAGTCCGTGCACAGCAACAAAGAGTAGCCCCCACTGCAGCAACTAGAGAAAGATGGCGAGCAGCAATGAAGACCAAACTCAGCCAAAAATAAATAAATAAATTTATTTTAAAAAAACAAAAACAAAAACACTAGAAGGAACAAGGAGAGGAGTGACGGGGCCTTGCAAAGAGAAGCTCATTTCTTAAAGTGACTTAGGTACAGTTATTTAAATACATGAGAATTTTTTCCCAAACTAGGACAAATTAAAACCTTTACTGCCATATACTAGTCAATGATCTAGCTGAGTTACTAGGTAACAGAGGGCAATCAACCAAGTGTGTGGAAGTCTGGAAACCAAAGAGATCTTGTGAAGAAATCTGGCTTTTTGAAGTGCCACCTTCTTTCCCAAAATACTTCAGCCCAAGGAACTGCTGCAAAAGAATATAACTAAAATGATAGAACATTTAGGAGAAAATTCTATCAGGAGGCTTAGCTTCATTAAGAATTATCCAAATTCACATCTCTACTAAAAAACCCAAAGCACTAGAGTAGGCCAGCCTGCTCTACTGGACCCTTGAAATGTACTAAGCAGTGAATCGCACCAAAACTCGTACCATGAGCTGCCATTTTTCTGCAAAGTAATTATTCACAAGCACTGTTACTTCTGGTTGATGCTTTTAAAAAATCAGAGGTAAAGTCTGTTTTCTGCACCCTCCCCCAGTGTTCTTTGCTCACATCCCTAACTAAAACAAAAAGGAATCATCTCCACCCAGATTTGAGATTTCTGATCAAACCCATTCGCCTAGACGGCCCTCTTTCTCCTTAACAGACTTCTCCAGTCCCCTTATCTCCCACCCTGTCCCTGTCCCTCTACATAGCACCCTCAGTATTGCTCCAATCCCTTTCTCAAGTCTAGCCTTCCCTCATTTCTGACTTAATCGATGACCAGTACTCTGCTTACCCAGACTTGGTCCCAGCTTCATCCTCCAACTCCAGTCCCATCACTGCCTAGCCCCTCCTCAGCTTTGACTCCTGCCCTGTCCTCTTATCTCTAACCTCTCAGTCTAATCCCCGTGGCTTTAATATCTGACCTTATCAACGACGTCCCCCCCCCAGACGTTATTGCAGCTGAGCCCCCTCCCCACTTCCTATCAATTCTTGTCATTCCTGGCCTCTGCCCAGTCCCTTTTCATTTTAGACCCTGACCAATCTCCTCTCTTTCTGGTCCTTGGCTAAAACCCAAACCCCATTCCTAACCTCATTCCTGACCCTAGCAAAGCCGCTACTCTGGCTGGCCCATCCCACTTTTTCTCTGACTCTGAACCTGGTGCATCCCCACTCCTTCACTGAAACCCTGGGCCGCGAAATCTCGGGCCCTCGCCTAATCTCCTAGGACCCCATTTCTCACCCCCTGATACAAGCATCCTCCTCATCACACACTCCAGGTCAATGTGTCTGGCTCTCCCCACCTCGGAGGCCGGCCTTGGGCCCTCCTCCCCATCCCCGACCCGGGCCTGCCCCGTTAGTGAGCTCAGCTCAAAGCCCAGAGACCTCCTACTCACGCTGCCGCGCAGCCCTGCCCTGCAGCCCTTATTCCCCATTCAGCCCCTCCCCATGGGCCCTTCTCCCCACTTGCCCCCAGTCCGGTGACCTCCATCCCAAAGAGCTCGGTGTTCCATTCCCCCTCTCTCCGCACCTCCCCCGCCTCAAAAGCCCTCCGCACTCCAAGCCCAGTGGGGTGTGTCCCCTCCCCAGGGAACTCCAGCCCGCTGGCCTCTCCCGCAGGGGTCATGGGTCGGCCCTCCTCACCTCGGCGTCCACCACCTCGTGGTAGGCGGGCGGGGGGTCGAAGCCGCCGCCGCCTCCGGTGCTGCCGCCGCGGGAAGGGCCTCCGCCGCCGCCGTCACCGCCGCCGTCGCCCCGCGAGCTCCCGCCGGGCCCGGGGCTGGGGCCGCCGCCGCTGTCCATGGGTTCGTAGCCGCCGTAGTCGAGGCCCGGCCGCTCGTTGGTGAGCAGTGCCACGGCCTCGTTGATGTCATTCTTGGCCAGGCGCAGGGCCTTGCGGATGGTGGCAGGGTCCGAGAAGCCCATGCACAGCAGCGTGGTCATGTGCTGCTCCTCCTCCGATTCCATGGCTCGGGCCTCCGGGCCGCGCCAGCCGGTGGGCTGCGAAGCTGCGGGTCCGGGGCCTGGCGGGCCGCGCGGCGCTGCTTCCGCGCCGTCCCCGCGCCCGGGCGGGCCCCTGCACTCCTGCGCTGCGCGCTCCGCGGCCGCCGGGCCAGGGTGGGCGCGGGGGTGGGCGCCCCGAGCCGAGCGACGGCGGTGGAGGGCTCAGGCGCTGCGGCGGCCCGGCCCAGCCCTGCGCGCCGCCATGTTGGCCTCCTCCTCCGCCTCCGCCTCCTCCGGCCCGCGGGGCCGCGCCTCCGCTCCCGGAAGCCGTACGAGAGGCCTCGGGGCCCGCCGGTCACGGGTGAGGTTGGGGGGTGATTTTTCTTTCTTTCTTTCTTTTTTTAATAGAGGCGGTAAGGGAGGGGCTGCGCCGCGTTGCGTCTCTAGGGTGAAAGGGACGCTGTAAGGCCCGGGCGGAGGCGAGGAAGGGTTCTCCGCCGTCGCCGCCGCCGCCCGCCTATTCCTCCAGCAACAGGTTCCCGCGGGAGGGGCGGGAGCAAAGTTCAACGCGCTGCGCGGAACGTCCCCGAAGTCCCCGAGCTGGCGATCCTGCCCGGCGCTGAAGGCGGTTTCCCCCTAACCTCGCCGGAGTCCCCGCCGGACTCCAGCGCCCGGACTTGCTCGCCCCAGCGCGGCCCGGAACGCACCCCAGCCTAAACGCAGTGCTCTCGGCGGCTACTGTAACCCACCCCAAACCTGGCCTGACTTGCACCGCGGTCCTGAAGGAAATCCTCCAGCCACGCTGCCTGACATACCCTTCAGCGCCCACTTAAATTCATGCCCAAAGCAGGCAAACCAGCCCACCCAGGCTGAAATGCACCCCCCACATACTCTTGACCTAAATTCCTCTAACTTTCGCTGAAATCACCCTAAACTGATTGAAGTGAATTCCCAGCCCTCCTTGAATTTTCCTTCCAGCATTGACTGACCACCACCTACCCCCAGCCAACTTGACTGGACTCTACCAAACTCATGCAAAAATCCCCTGAGAGTCCGAAACATATTTTTACAACCGGAACTCCAGATGCCAGTGCTGTCTGTGAAAACCTCCAAAAACTCCTGACTGCATCACCCTCCTTCAGGCTCTGACTCATTCGAACACCTTGGACCTCTACTTCCCTCCTGATGCTCATCCACCCACCCACATTCTACTGCACCCTTTGGCTCAGAATTCCGTCTTTGTTCTGCCTTTTGAGGGAGGACTGCCCTCCCTCTTTTTTATGCCCTTTGTGGGAGGGGACCGCACCCCTGTTGGTTTCCCCCTTTGAGCATTCCTCTTCCCCTTCAAAGGCCTGCTTTCTTTGCTTTCTTTTTCCACTTTTAGCATTAGCGCACAGGGGCCGTATCTTTAGTCCACTGACTAGCATCTAAGCCCTGGTCCTTGCTATTTCCCGCCTTCAATTTCCTTTTATTCTTGCTTCTCCCAAGTTCTTTCCCCACCGTCTCCCAAGATCCTGATGCTTTTTCCATATCTCACTTCATCTCCTGTTACCCTTACCCTGGTTCCTTCCTGAACCCTGAAGTCCACCATCTAACCTTTCTCATACCGTCAAATCCCTCCTGTTGCCAACCAGGCACTCACTAAAATCCCCCTTTTCCCCAAATCTTAAATTAGGGACAGTACCCAGAAATTTTGTCTGTACTCTCTCTGTTAGCATCCTTTTCCCTGGACCATGAGCCCTTCTTGCCTAGTACTTGCTACATACATTTATAAACACCAGCAATTTGATTTACAGGGTGAATTTATCACTGCTGTTTACATTTAAATGAAGTAACTGTATTTGTTGTATTGATTAAAGACTAGATTATAGACCAAAGACTAGGACTAATATGCAAAGGAAGTAAAGTCCCGTAACTTGTTAATTAAAATAACAAAACTCCTCTCTTCTTACATTTCTGAACAACAACAAAAAAGAACCTGCTAAGAAAGAATGCCTATAATTGGATCAGGTCACAATGTGTATGTTAAAATAAAATTTTATTAAGTGTTATGCACTTCTAGGTCCTCAATGACATTTTAGATATTTATCTGTAGCATATGAAGAACAAAAGTAATCTAAATCAACATAAGCAACCTGTCATAGAGTACCTGCCAAGGTATTTAATTTTTTCAACAAATATGTACTTAGTATTTGTCAGGTGCCAGGTACTCTTCTTGGCACTGGTGATGCAACTCTAAACAAAGTAGATAAAATTTGATGATGGCAAAGTGATGACATTCAATTTTGCACTGTGTTTAAAGAGTTAATTCAGTGACCAAATTAAGAAATCAGTTATAAGGGAAGAGAAAGTAGCAGGTAAAGAAAAAAGTGTTTGCCTCTGAAATTCAAAATAGAACTCAAGAGGTAATGAGACGGGGCCGACCGATTCAGATGGCACATAAAAAGACTCATCAACAGTGGCAGGTTTATAGAACGTGACAGAGGAAACTGTGCTGAGCTGAGAAGAGGAAGCAGAGAAAAACAGTCTGTGATAAAAACTGGAAAGGAGCCACAGAAGGCTACAAAAAAAAAAAGGAAGGCCATTTTTGAACCAGATCCTGGAGTGACTGAAAAGCCAAAGTGTCATTTGAGGATGTGAGTAGTATAATCACACTTTTTTGCATGTAAGAAAGCAAGTGAGCACTTTAAACTCTGTTGAATTGGGATAGCAGGAGAGGGGACTGTGGTATGAATATTCATGCCTTCACTTACATTTTTATTTTTATTGCAGTAGAATCTTAAAAATGTTAAAGGACCCCTCCAAAATAAATATTTAATTCACATTTATCCTTATTTAGAAGCTTTTAGAAGAAAAAGAAATAACTTGGTCTAGAAGAGAGGTATATTGGACTGTCCTTTTTTTTTATCTATTAAGTTTTTATTTTTTTAACATCTTTATCGGAGTATAATTGCTTTACAATGGTGTGTTAGTTTCCGCTTTATAACAAAGTGAATCAGCTATACATATACATATATCCCCATATCTCCTCCCTCTTGCATCTCCCTTTCACCCTCCCTATCCACTCCTCTAGGTGGTCACAGAGCACTGAGCTGATCTCCCTGTGCTCTGCAGCGGCTTCCCACTAGCTACCTATTTTACATTTGGCTGTATATATAAGTCCATTCCACTCTCTCACTTCGTCCCAGCTTACCCTTCCCCCTCCCTGTGTCCTCAAGTCCATTCTCTACATCTGCATCTTTATTCCTCTCCTGCCCCTAGGTTCTTCATAACCATTTTTTCTTTTTTTTTAGATTCCATATATATGTGTTAGCATATGGTATTTGTTTTTCTCTTTCTGTCTTACTTCACTCTGTATGACAGACTC
>NC_041217.1:137238279-137240300 GCF_002837175.3 Physeter macrocephalus
CCTCATTGTAGTTTTGATTTGCATTTCTCTAATGATCAGTGATGTTGAGCATCCTTTCATGTGTTTGTTGGCAATCTGTATATCTTCTTTGGAGAAATGTCTATTTAGGTCTTCTGCCCATTTTTGGATTGGTTTGTTTGTGTTTTTGATATTGTGCTGCATGAGCTACTTGTAAATTTTGGAGATTAGTTAATAGACTGTCTTGAGGTTAAGATATGAGGGGTTTCTAATAATAATAAGTAATTTAAAAAAACATCTATTGAGTGTCTATTTTGAGGCAGGCTGAGGGCTAGGGAGACAACTGTGAGCAAAGCATGCATAGTTTCTGCCCATTTAGAACTTTAAAGGCTTTAAAGGGAGATAGAAAAATAAGCAGTAATCATAAAGTGTGGTAGGTGCTTTGATAGGGAATTTCAGGAAGTAAGGAGCAAATTTCTTGCCTCCTATGGGCATAAATTACCAAATCTAGGAAATCTGGAAAGTTTTCCAAAGTAAATGTTAAACAATAATATGATAGAAAGTAGGAAAACCAGAAAAAGTAATGTAAGATGAGGGGAGAGAGTTCCAAAGAATAGGAACAGCATGTGCAAAGGCCATGGAGTGGGTAAGCAGGAAGCGATTTAGGGGAATTAAAAGTCAGTGGAGTGTGGCTGGAGTGCAGAGTTCTAGAGAGGTAGCAATGAGAAAGGAATCTAGAAACCTAGGCAGACACCCAATCTGAGAGGGCGTTTTAAACTCTGATAAGGGGTTTGAACTTTATTCTGAAGGAATGGGAAACCACTGAATCATTTGTACACAGGAGAGAGGTGATGGATGTTATTTAAATTTTTAAAAGATCAACCTAACTGCAGTGTAGAGAATGGTATAGAAGAGAGGAAGAGTGAAAGTAGAGAATCCATTTAGGAGAGAAGATCAGTTACCCTTCCTAGGTAACCTTTGAAATGAAAGAGTTGTTTTCTTTTCCAATCTACAATATTTGTCTTTTTGTTCTTGGTTTCTGGCAGTTTAACTGTGATGTGTCTATGGATGGTTTTCTTTGTACTTGTTTTCAGTGGAGTTTGCAGAGATTCTTGAATATGTGGCTTGAGATCTTTCATAGCTTGGAAAATTCTTGGCTATTGCTTCTTTATATTACTTCTGTTTCATTCTCTCTCTCCTCCTGCGACTTTAATTAAATGAATGTGAGCCTCTTTTCACTGAACCATTTCTGTCTCCTATGCTTGTTTCTATATTTTTTCTTCTTTTGTCTCTGTGCTTCGGTCTAGATTTTATTTTCTGTCCTTTCCTCTGGTTCACACATTCTCTCTTCAGCTACATCTTATCTGCTAAGTCTATCTATTGAGTTCTTAATTTCAGTTATTATATATTTAAATTCTATAATTCACTTTAATTCTTATGCCTTTCACATTTTTCTGAAATTCTTTATCTTAATTTCTTTAACGTATTAATTACAGCTGTATTATAGTCAGTGTCTGATAGCTTCCATATCGGCACTTCTGTGGATCCATTTCTATTGTCTGATTTTTCTCTTGATTACAAATCCATTCTTATGTTTTTGTAAGCATAATTAAAATCTTTTTTCTGGGCATTAAATTTTATAGATTATATATTGTTTAAAAACTATATAGATGACCTTAGGTTCTAGATGATGTTATCTTCCTTACAAGTGGATTTGCTTTATCTTCTGGCAGGTAACTGGGCGTAGGACTGATAAACAAAGTAATCTAATAAAGGATTAAGTTTTTTTGGAAGCCTGACATCAATCTTTGTGGGGGCTGGTTTACTTTTGGACCACCTTTACTCCTAGCATACTTTAGGGTTCCCAACTGTTTTGGTTATATATTGTTGTATCTCAAAACACCACAACAGGGGCTTCCCTGGTGGCGCAGCGGTTGCGCATCCGCCTGCCGATGCAGGGGAACCGGGTTCGCGCCCCGGTCTGGGAGGATCCCACATGCCGCAGAGCGGCTGGGCCCGTGAGCCATGGCCGCTGAGCCTGCGCGTCCGGAGCCTGTGCTCCG
>NC_041217.1:137240418-137310776 GCF_002837175.3 Physeter macrocephalus
GGCCACAGCAGAAGGAGGCCCGCATACCACAAAAAAACAAAACAAACAAAAAAAAACACCACAACACTTGTGGCTTTAAACATCAATGACTAATCATTTCTCATAATTCTCTGAGTTGACTGGATTGTTCTTCTGCTCCATTTGTTGTTGGCTGGGATCACTCATAAAGTTCCATTCACCTGAGAGCTTGGCTGGGGCATTTTTTTGCTCTTCCACATGACCCCTCTCTCCATATAATGTCCCATCCTTCAAGGCTTCTCCACATGACCTATTTCTGCATTGGGATAACATGGACTTCCTTATGCTGGGTTCTAAGAGGGAGAATTTCAAAAATGCAAATGCTAGTGAGCAAGTGCTTATCAAATCTATGTTTGTGTCACTTTTACTGATGTACTATTGATGAAGACAAATCACGTGACCAAGCCCAGAGCCAATGGGAAGAGACCCACCCCAAGGCATAAATATTGGAAGGTGTGTTTCATTGCAGGGCCAGCAGTGTAACAGATTACCATACTAAATGAAAGCCTGGGGTGTTTATCCAAGCCCTTCCTCTTTAGTGGCCCTTGAACTCCAATTTTTGTCATCTCAGTTCTGTAAGACTGCCCAAAGCTCTCCTCAGCTTCTCAGCTTCTTGATTGATGATTAAGAATCAGCAAACGCATGAAAGGGAAAAGCAGTGCCAAATGATGGGCTCACTCATCATGTTCACCTCTCTGAACTTCCTTTCTGTTTGGGATTTGGCCCTTCAAGTTCTCACTTGGAAACTTTTCAGTGCCTTTAAATAGATATTTTTTCTATTCTGCCCGACATGTCTGGTTGTTCTCAGTAAGAGGGATGGTCTTAAATAAGCAGAGCTGTCATTGATGGGAGCAGAAATCCCATAGAATGAAAGAAGATGGAAAAAAGTACTTCAAGGTAGGGAGTAAAAGGAGCAGACCCTGACAGAGAAGGAGATTTTCCAAGACTAGGAAGAGGTTAGTATTTTATATATTCCATGAGGAGGAAGAGCCTTGCCCTGTTGCCTCACAGTGCCCCAAGAAGTAGAAAGAGCTCAAAGAGAAATGACTGCCTGGGCTTCTGGCATCTCCAGCCTCCACAAAATTCCCCACTCTCCAGCAGGGCAGCGAAGTAGCAGAACCACCTTCCCTTGGAGGACATTAGCTTGTGCAGGACTATACTGTGATTTTTTCAGTGTTAACTAGTATAGAGAGACCAGAGGGCACTTCTTGATGCTTCAGACTACAGAAGACCCCTGCAACTTGTATAAATCCACCCCCCACCGCTGCAGTAGGGGAGGGAGTCCTAATGGTGACTGTAATTCAACATTTCAATGCTTTGGCAAATGGAGTTTTAGGTGAGCTTTAAATTGTTTCAGAAAAAATAAAGTAAAATGGTATTTAATTTACCAGATATTGATGGATGCAAATTCATACCCATTATATATGTTTTAAAATTAGGGGCTTCCCTGGTGGCGCAGTGGTTGAGAGTCCACCTGCTGATGCAGGGGACACGGGTTCGTGCCCTGGTCCCGGAGGATCCCACATGCCGCGGAGCGGCTGGGCCTGTGAGCCATGGCCGCTGAGCCTGCGCGTCCGGAGCCTGTGCTCTGCAACGGGAGAGGCCACGACAGTGAGAAGCCCGCGTACCGCCAAAAAAAAAAAAAAAAAAAAAAAATTAGTAAAAACAGCCATGAGAAAATTGGCACCAATAGCCATATCTTGAATACTCTACTTGGGCATTGATTTTTTTTTTTTCTTTTGGTAACAGCTTTATTAAGATGTAATCCACATACTATACAGTTCACTCATTAAAAGTGTACAATTCAATGTTTTTTAGTATATTCGTGGGTATGTACAACTATCACCACAATCAATTTTCGAACATTTTCATCACCTAAGAAAGAAACTTAGATGGATGTTTCCTTTAGCTATCCTTATTCTATTTGGAATATGGAAACTTAGATGGATGTTTCCTTTAGCCATCCTTATTCTATTTCCTTATCCTCCCCAGTGCTGAACAAACACAAAATCTACTTTATGTCTCTATAGATTTGCCTATTCTAGAAAATTCATGTAAGTGGAATCTTACAATATGTGGCCTTTTTGTCTGGCTTCTTTTACTTAGTATACTGTTTTCAAGCTTTATCCATGTTATATAGCATATATCAGTACTTCATTCCATTTTATGGCTGAGTAGTATTTCATTATATGGATATACCACATTTTGTTTATCCCTTCCTGATGGACATTTGAATGTTAGGGTATTATAAATAATGCTTCTATAACCACTTACGTAAAAGTTTTTGTGTGGTCATATGTTTTCCTTTCTCTTGGGTATATACCTAAGAGCAGAATTACTGGGTCAAATGTTAACTCTGTTTAATTTTTTGAGGAATTGCCAAATTGTTTCCAAAATAGCCTAACCAATTTACATTCTCACCAGCAGGGTATGAGTGTCCGATTTCTCCACATTTTCTCTACTAATTGTTATAAGCTGACTTTTTGATTATAGCCACCGTAGTGGGCGTGAAGTGGTATCTCATGGTTTTGGTTTGCATTTCCCTGATGACCAATGATATTGAGCATCTATTCATGGGCTTATTGGTCATTTGTATATCTTCTTTGGAGAAAGGTCTATTCAAGTCCTTTGTTCCTTTCGAATTGGATTGTCTTTTTATTATTAAGTTGCAAGTGTTCTTTTATATTCTAGATCCAAATCCTTTACCAGATGTATGATTTGCAGATATTTTCTCCCATTCTGTGTGTGTCTTTTCATTTTTTTGGCAGTGTCCTTTGAAGCACAAAAGTTTTAAATTTTGATGAAGTCCAATTTATCTTTTTTTTTCTTTTGTTGCTGTGCTTTTGGTCTCATATCCAAGAAATCATTGCCAAATCCAATGTCATGAAGTTTTTCATCGATATTTTCTTCTAAAAATTTTATATGTTTAGCTCTTACATTTAGGTCTTCGATCCATTTTGAGTTAATCTTTGTATATGGTGTGAGGTAAAGGACCAATTTCATTCTTTTGCATTTGGCTATCTAGTTTGGCTTCTCTTTGTTGAAAAGACTATTATTTCCCCATTGAATGGTCTTGCATCCCTGTCAAACATCAATTAAACATAGACACATGGGTTTATTTCTGGAATCTCATTTCTATTCCATTGAGATATATGTCTATCCTTATGCCTATACCACACTTTCTTGATTGCTGTTCCTTTTTAGTAAGTTTTAAAATCAAGTGTGAATTCTTCAACTTGGTTCTTTTTCAAGATTGTTTTGGCCATTCTGGGTTCCCTGCAATCATATATTAATTTTAGAATCAGTTTGTCAATTTCTACAAGAAAGTCAGCTGGAATACTGATAGGGAGTGCACTGAATCTGTAGACAAATTTGGGGAGTATTAGCATCTTAACAACATTAAGTCTTTCAATCCGTGAACATGGGATGTCTTTCCATTTATTTAGATCTTCTTTAATTCTTTCAGCACTGTTTTCTATTTTTCAGAGTACAAGTCTTGTACTCCTTTTGCTAGATTTACACCTAAATATTTTACTCTTTTTGATGCTACTGTAAATGGGGTTGTTTTATTAATTTCATACTGGGATTATTTGAATGCAAATGTATAGAAATACAATTGAATTTTACGTATTGCTCTTGTAACATACAACCTTGCTGAACTTGTTTACTAATTCTAATAGTTTCCTAGTGTATGTCTTAGGATTTTTCTATACACAAGATCATGTTTTCTGTGAATAGAGAGAGTTTTGTTTCTTTTTTTCCAATCTGGATGCCTTTTAAAAATTTTCCTTGCCTAATTGCCCTGGCTAGAACCTTCAGTATGGTCGGTGTTGAATAGAGGTGGCAATAGCAGCCATCCTTGTCTTTTTCCTGATCTTAGGAGGAAAGCATGCAGTCTTTCACCATTAAGTATGATGTTCGCTCTGGCTTTTTCATATATAGCTTTTATTTATGTTGAGATAGTTTCCTTCTATTCCTAGTTTGTTGAGTGTTTTATCAGAAAGGGTGTTGGATTTTGTCAAATGCTTTTTCTTTGCATATTGGCATAATTATGTGGTTTTGTTTTTTATTCTATTAATCTGGTGCATTGCTTTAATTGATTTTCAGATGTTAAACCAATCTTGCATTCTGGGATAGAGCCCACTTTATCATGGTGATACTACTTTATATATGTTACTGGATTTAGTTTGCTAATATTTTGCTTAAAAACACAGTAATAATGTTGGGGAAAGAGAGCAATTACTTTTAGAGGAATCTAGAGTCTGATTATTTACTGCAAAAAAAAAAAAATCAGTATGAAAAAACGGAGAAATCTAGAAGAAGGAAGAGGAAAAGGTAATTTTAAGTCCAAGCCTCCTCCCACCCTTTAATAAAGAAAGCATATTGCCAAATGGGGAGTCATTTAAAAGTTACTGTGTGGGCTTCCCTGGTGATGCAGTGGTTAGGAATCCGCCTGCCAATGCAGGGATCACGGGTTTGAGCTCTGGTCCAGGAAGATCCCACATGCTGCAGAGCAACTAAGCCCGCGCGCCGCAACTACGGAAGCCCTTGCGCCCTAGAGCCCTTGCTCCACAACAAGAGAAGCCACTGCAATGAGAAGCCTGCGCACCGCAACAAAGAGTAGCCCCCACTCGCTGAAATTAGAGAAAGACCTCGCGCAGCAACGAAGACCCAACGCAGCCGAAAATAAATAAATTAAATAAATTAATTTAAATAAATAAATAAATGAAAGTTAATGTGGTGTCTTTTGTCACTTAAGAATATGATACAACTGACCTGATGGCAGTCCAACTTAGCTTTTGATTATTTTTCCAGCAGCAGCTATGGGTTTTGCTGAGCCCCCATGACTGATGGGCAGATCTATCCCCTGTACATGCAAACTGATTCCCCTACCTCCACTTTGGGAGGCTTTTCA
Source organism: Physeter macrocephalus (assembly GCF_002837175.3). Classification (NCBI taxonomy): domain Eukaryota; kingdom Metazoa; phylum Chordata; class Mammalia; order Artiodactyla; family Physeteridae; genus Physeter; species Physeter macrocephalus. The sequence continues at coordinate 137,245,352 of NC_041217.1, forward strand.
CTTGTCGTAGATGAGCTAAGAATCCAGAAGTCCACAACCTAAGGAAATGCATGCTCTCAGATTGTGGAGTGAATGGGAGACGGGAGATAAGGCCAAGGTTTTGGCTGCCAAACTGAGGAGTTTTCCTGAATTTGTTAGGCAGTGAGCAGCCATTAAATGTTTTGAGTCTGGGAATGACATGATTGAAGATGTACTTTAAGAGGATTAAACTGGCATTAGTGTATTGAACATAAAAGATCAAATAAACAGCTGTGGGGTGAGACTGAAAAGAAGTATGCAGAAGGATTTGGCAATTGGATTTGATGATCAAGGAGAAGGAAAGACTCCTAGATTTTAAGACTGGATGATCTGAAGTCAGGATTCAACCAGAAGGGAAGATGATAACTTAGGCTTTAGATGAATTGACATTTAATTAGGAAAGATTGCAGACTTTCCCAATCATATCACATGCATACAACTGGAAATAAAACAGTTAAAGCTGATAGGCATTTACACGGAAAGGAGGATGGAGCTATTTAATTTGGAAAGTGAAAAGATGATTTTACAGAAAGAGAAAGATTGAAAGGACGCATTTATTTCTCTGTTGACGTAGTTCCTGGACTTTAGCTCATCATACTCACCTACACATGACACCACATGGCAGCTCAAGAAAGCAAAGCTTGTTCAGGCAGAAGCGCCCCAAACACACACTCCCATTTTTATTCCATGGCTCCTCATTTTCATCTTCCTGCTCCTGGGTAGCCGGTTCTTTACTCCAGCCTCCCATATTGTGGCTAATCTGCCGGTGGCCTCTTGACTATAGTATTATTCGACTCCCCTTCCTGCATGTTGGATCCCTCTGTCCATGGGTTCAGGTTTCAGCAGTCTCACAGTTTCCAGTAAAAGACTTCCTCTGCCAGCTCAGACCTTCAGAACCCTCCTGTTCAGGCCGACCCCAGAATCTTTGCCAGGAGATAGAAATTGGGCAGTTTATCTTAATTATATTTTCGGAAGAATATGCAGTTATAATGTAACAGCTTGCAATTCTCTGACTGATTAAAAATTTGAATAAAGAATATGTTTACCTTGTTAGTAATGTTGAAACTCAGTTGTTGAAAAGAGAAAAATGGACTCCCATATCTAGTTGAAAACCCAAGATTTGAGGCTTTTATTTCTTCTGAAACCAGGAGGACCTGGCTGTCAGGCTTCAGCTTAATTTCAACATGATTTAGAAGTCTGTTTCATTTCCCTGATGTTGACTCACCAGTCTGGATTAATTTTCCAGGGTGTTATGCTAATTATAGGCTAGTGGAACTAATGGACTAAATCAAAATGGCAACAAGTGAAAAAGTAGCAGAGCCCTCTGGGTTCTGCTCCGATGCAGATCTATTTATAACTTCACATTGTATGGTTACTATTAATTAGGAAGTATTGCAATGACCCTCAGTTTTCAAAGGCGTCCACCATCATTTCTAGCTAATCTTTCCCATCTATTACTGCATCCGTTTTATGTGGAGGGTGGAGCTGATGAATTTCTTGCCTGAAGTCATGTCTGTGGTAAAGCCAAAATCATACTTTAAATGTTATGAATAATAATAAAAATAATATATTTGTGGAGCATTTGCAGTTTTCAAAAGGTTTCCTCCATTGTCCTTTCATTTACACTTACTAAGCACCCCTAAGAAGGTTTCCTGTTGGTTTGAGGAGAGCGGAAGAGAAGAGAGTTCGGTTGACAGCTGTCTTGGTTAAATTTGAATAAGTAAGTGAAGAATACAAAGTTGTTGTTCAGGAGTCCAGAGTTCTAAGTTGTATGATCTTCACTCTCCATCACTTCTTTCTGTTAGGTTTTCTTGGCCTTTGAGGATCCACAGGGCAAGCATTCAGTTACATTAACCTTTTATTTTATGAGTCTCTACTTTTGTTCCATCCAAATCTTAAAGGTAGAAGAATCTAGTGCCACTAGAGACCTCAATTTTTAGAAAGTTGAGATAATCCGGAGATTGTTATGCTAGAATGTTGGAAGAAAATCTCCAAAAAGTGGAAGTGGTTCCAGTGACTGCCGTGAACCGTGATTGCAGTGCACCAGCTTCCCTCCCATTCTCCACGCAACAGCCTAGTCCTTTCCTGGCCTTCACAGGCCCAGAGTGTCCAGACTCTCTACGTCCGACCTCCCAGAACCTTTTATAATCCCACAAGCAGAGAATTATACAGATAGATGGCTTCTAAAAGGTCATGGAGTCTAACATCATCACCTTACAGATGAAGAAGCTGAGACTCAGAGAACTGAACTGACTTTTCCAAGTCCCACAGCTAGTAATTGTCAGAATTGAGGTGAAAACCTCGTGGACTTTTGCTCAGGTAGAAAAGGAACTGGTGATGACAGTCACTCTCTCACTGAAGCTGTGTTTGCCACAGCAACCTAGTGAATTAGCCACACAGATAGCAGTTCCCAAAATGTCTTCACAGATGCTCCTTGACACAGGGTCCTGTGGTCATATTCCTTTGCCCAGTTGGGAATTCATAAGGCAAATTCGAAGACCCTGGAAAGTCTTATGGGAGGAAAGAATTTTGTTTAATCAAGCATTTCTCAACTTATTTCTTTATTTTTTTTTAAGTCAGAGAAAACCTAGAAATAGCCTGTGTAACTGGTGCTCCTTTGAACACATTGAAGGATAAATAAATGGTACCTGTTGAAATGGAGCAGTCACAAGCAGGGTGAAAGCTTATTGCTTAGTTCTTAGCTACATGTTATTTTATCTTCACAACACCTTAGGAACAGGTATTATTACCCCTACTTACAGATGGGCGGGCTCAAGATTCTGGTTGCATGTGACAGATTGAACTCAAACTTGCTTAAATGAAAAGTGGGGTTTATTGGTTCATGTAACTGAGAAGCTTGGAATATTGAAACTCGCAAGATTCTTTCTCTCCTACCTCTGCTTCTTGCTGTTTGCCAAGTCTGTTCATTCACTTTACTGACAGATGTCCTCATAAGAATGGAGACATGGCTGTACACAGCTTAGGTTCATGCCCAAACTTCTCTGCAGCCAGATAGGAAAGGATTTTTCCCCTGCCAGTACCACTGAGCAAGATCCTGGAGAGGGACTCTATTTGGTGGGTGAGGGTCCTGTGCCCCTCTGCTGTCCACCTCTATGGCTGGGAAAATAGGTACTGTGATTGGTTTAGACTGAGTCTGCTGCCCTCTCCTATAGACAAGGAAGATACATTTCCAGAATACCCGAAAGGAACTCAGACAAAAAAATAGTCAGTCTGAAAGTTAAGTAACCTGTCTCAGGTCACATAGCCAATAAGTGGCGGAACTGGGATTTGAACCCAGGTCTGTCTGACTCCAAACTCTCTCTCTCCATATATATATATATATTTTTTTTTTTTCCCTGTTTCAATAAGATATAATCTTCACTCTTAAGAAAGGAATAGTCTGATAGAAAAGATGCACAACCCTGTAGAATTAGTGGTGAAAGTTACAAGAACAATGGGTGTTCAGAGGTTGGTGAGATCATGTCTTGATCATAATCTCCAGAGCCAGTGCTCCAAATTCTTTTGGGATTATGGGCACCTTTGAAGATCTCCTGAACCCTGTGAACATTTCCCCCCAAAATACTCACACACACACACACACACACACACACACACACACACACACACACACACACAATGTTGCCTGCATTTTTTGCATGCATTTTAAAGGTGTTCATGGACTCCTGTAAGCTCATCCTTTGTTTTCCAAGGTACTCAAGACTTTGAGTTAAGAATTACTGCTTTGAAATGTACTTATCTAGAAGAACCAGTTCAAAAGATAGAGGCTTGCTGTAGAATGTTGGTATGACCAACCTCAAGTGTTGGTCCTTCAGTATTAGCAAGGAGGGCCCAGGAAGCCCAAGTCAGAGCCATGTAGAGAGAGGAAAGGCACAGGAAATAGTGTGTTCCTTGGAACAAACTTTGGGGCACATCGATAAACAAATAAATGGTACTTGTTAAATGAGGCAATCACAAGCAGGGTGGGAATTATTGTTAGAAGTTACTGCTGCTATTTAGTATAAATAATAGAATCATAACCATCTAATTTGACCTCATTTTAAAGAAAAAGAAAGGTGGAGAGGGTAAAGGGATTTACTCAATGACACACAACTGATGACGTTCTATAACTGAACAAAATGGGGTTCACCAGGTGCTCTTGTCCAGTGCTCTTTCTTCATTCCATGTCACCACATAATCACACCTTAAAGGGAAGAGGATGAATATAAATAATAGCATTCACTTATTATAACACTCCTTCCACTTTATTATAACTTGTTTTAACTGTTTGTTTTTTCCATCAGACTGTAAACTCCATGAGAGCAGAACCTACGTCTGCTTAATAATTCACTGCTCCATCCCCAGGACCTAGCTCATAGGAGACACTCAGTAAATACCGCTCTCCTCTGAATGCCTGAAGAATGACTGAGCAACAGGAATTCCATTCCTTGAGATGGAATACATCCCTTGCTGTTTATATAATTTCTGATGTGGCTTCTGTCACTCCACCCCCATTTTTCTCCCTTGGCACCCTCTGCAATTTCTCAGTGCTCCTGACTCATGCCAAGGAAGCCTCTACCTTCCATATATTTTAAAGGCACAGGGACTTCTAACTCCTTGTTGACTGATTGATGGAGCCCTGGAAATGCAGTGCTCACCTCCGTTTCCCTCCTGACTCCCACCGGGAGAGTTCTAGATACTCTGGCCTGCTTAAGAGAGGACCAGCCCACTCCACAGAAAGTACCACTTCCTCCTCCTCATTAACAGATGCCACCAGAGGGATAGATCTTTTTTAAATTTCCTTGAAACCCAGGCCAGCTTTGATAAAAGGAAAAGTGTTCCCCACTGTTTGTTAACCAAACCAAATGTCCTTAGTCACTTGGCAAAAGATAGTTATGGATGCTATGCTATGTCTGTCAGTAGGCAGCTTGTGTCTAATTAATCCAAAGGAAATATTTGTATGATGTACTTTTAATTTACTGAAGAAGGATATGTGTTCAAACCTTTGCAAATTTACACTGAAATTAATTTTTCAAGGTCCATATAACTACAGCTCTGTCAAATCTTCCTTTAAAACACACTTCCTTTAAAGTGTGACTAACCATGATAAATTACACACATTTATAAATGTCATCTCTCATAGTGTTGTTGTGAAACTTAAAGAGAATGAAGTGTGAAAAACGCCCAGCACCATGCTTGGCATATCAGTTGCCTTTCTTCTTATTCTAGTTCCAGCTTTTAGGGTGGTAGAAACCAAAACAGGTGAAATTCCTATCTGTATGGGCTAGGAATGGTTTGGGCCGTAAATAACAGAAAACTCCTAAGATCTTAAGAAATAGGAGCTTTTCCCCTCCCATAACATTAAGTCTGATGGAGTCTGCTGGTTTGGTTTTAGTCTGGGAGCCCAATAAATCCACAGCCGGTAGCTCTTCAGTTTTCTTGGCCTTTGCCTCATGCATATTGCTTCATCGTTCCAAAATGGCTGCTGCAGCTCCAGACATCCTATTCATATCTGAGACAGGAAGGAAGGACTAGACCTATCTAGTCCTTTCATTAGGAAAGCAAAAAGCTTTTTCAGACCGCTCTCTACCCTCCAGCATTTTCATGTCTCATTGGCATCTCAGCCTCGCTGGAGTTGAGAACATGAGTACTTAGCTTTTTCAGCCTTTTATAGTGGAGGTAGACAAGGGAGAGGTGGTCAGAAGTGGGTCTTCAGTCAGCTAACTTGAAATATTGCCACACTGAAACTATTAGTATGACCCTCAATTGTTTTGCAGAGCTGGGGGAGAGAGTTGAGAGTCACTTAGTAAGATTCAACTTTTCTTTCTCCTCTTGGTCTAACTAAAGACTCAATTTAGCATAGTTGGATTCCATCTGGGACATATATGGGTCTATTAAGCTTTATGGTAAGTGGGGTGCTGGAGCTGGCTCTTACCATCTCACGAGAGCCAGTTGTTAAATTTTTAGGAATGTTTTGAGCCAGCGGATAAACACAGTCATTATTAAAATGGAATTACATTAACTTAAAATTAAATAAATTATTTTGAAAAAGGTCATAAATACTCAAAAAAACTCACCACTTCCTAACATTGTATTACATTTCACTATTAACTATGCTCTTGAGGTTATTTACGCCTGCTATATCTGTATGGCATTCTAAAAATGTGCTACTGTGCATTTCTTCTCATCTCTTGTTTAGTGACAACTTGTTGGTAGTTTTAAATTGGCCATGGTGGGAGTATTTACACCACAGAAATCAGCAAATGCTACAAATCTGGTGGGTTTTTTTTTTTTTTTTTGAGGTAGTCAGTTAGACATTTACTAGCACACCACTGTGCACAGTCTTAGAAAACAATAAATTGGAGAGAGGATGGATATGCATGGACATTTGAGATAAGTAGGTAGGCATTATAAAACAATTCTCAGAGCCCTGCCAGAGATAAAACACATTAAGAGGTGGTTCCCTGTGTTTTAAACCAACACAATAGGAAGGCATTCTATAGATTGCTTACTTTTTGCAGGGATGCAAAGAAAAGCGGAATTTCTTCAGCCCCTGGTACTTAAAGAGTCATCCTCAAACCATACTGTTCTCCTTCATTGCCACTTCATCATTAATAACCCCCCACTGCATACCTGCTATGGGTTAGGTTCTGATTTAACCAAGCAACATTAAGTATGGTCTCTATTCTCAAGGAACTTATGATTAAACTGGAATATGCAGAGAAAAAAAAAGAAAGTAGTCTATTCTTTTGTTCTAAATGTTCTATGCTTTTTCTTCACAGCACTTATCTTGATTTGTATCACTCTCTGTGAGTGTACCTCTCCCTCTCTCTCTCTCTCTCTCTCTCTCTCTCTCTCTCTCTCTCTCTATATATATATATATATATATATATATCCATTAGGAAAGGCAACTTCATCTCCTTTGTTTACAGCTGTGTCCTGGTATCTACACCGTGCTTCAAAATAGTAGACACTCAATTAATGTTTGTTGAATGCGTAAATGAATGAATGAAATGAAATGGGTAGCATGGACAATAAGAACTGTAGGAGGTGAGAGGAAGGAACACTTACCAATGACTGGAATGGTTGGGAAAGCTTTACGGAGGTTCTAGGACTTTAGTAGGATACTGAAGAAAGGGTAAGGCATAAATAAGGTACATGACATATTCAACACAAGGACTTGTATGGCTGGAGTGGAAAGTTTATTCCCTTTTGCTGGAGTTGGAGCAAACTCTCTGGAGTTGGTGGGTTGGGGTCACCAGTGTTATATTCATTGAACTTGAACTATGTTGTTACTTGGACCCAAAGGAGGAAAATGTAATTTAAGAAACAAATGAAGGCTGAGGAGGGAACTCAAGGTTGAGAGAAAAGAACAATATCTAACTAGTTTCCCAGCTGCCATTCTTGCTCTTCTACCCATTCTCCACAAAGAAACCAGAGCAATCTTCTAAAAATGTAAATCAACCAATATCTCTCATGAACTAAGATGAAAAAATATTCAGCAAAACATTAGCTTATTGGATCCAGCAATGTACAAAAAATTTATATACTACAACAAAGTGGGGTTTATTCCAGGGATGCAAGACTGGTTCAATATTTGAAAATCAGTCAGTGTAATCCACCACATTAACAGGCTAAAGGAAGTTCACACAATCATATCAATTGATGCAGAAAAAGCATTTGACAAAGTTCAATTCACAATCATGAAAACTCTACAAAAAATATAGAAATAGAGGGGGAACTTCTCAACTTGTTAAGGAGCAACTACAAAAAATTCTACAGGTAGCATTATACTTAATGGTGAAAAACCAAATGCTTTTCCCCTAAGATTAGGAAAAAGGCAAGTATGCTCACTCTTACCACTCTCATTCAGAATACTACCAGAAATTCTAGCCAGCACAATAAAGCAAGAAAAAGAAATAAATGTCATATATATTTGAAAGGAAGAAATAAAACTGTCTTGATTTGCAGACAATATGATTGTCTATGTAGACAGCCCCAAGGAATCTACAAAAAAAATTTCTCAAAACAAAACAAAAAAATCCTAGCTCTCTCGGCCACCTTTCCATGCTGCCATAATGGTGTGAATGAATGTCCTGACTGATCCTCTCAAGAGCATCAACAGTGCCTAAAAGAGAGGCAAATGACAGATTCTTATTAGGCCATGCTCCAAAGTCACCAACTGGTTTCTAACTGTGATGATGAAGCATGGTTACATTGGCGAATTTGAAATCATCGATGATCACAGGGCTGGGAAAATTGTTGTGAACCTCATAGGCAGGCTAAATAAGTGTGGAATGATCAGCCTCAGATTTGATGTGCAACTCAAAGATCTAGATAAATGGCAGAATAAACTGCTCCTGTCCCATCAGTTTGGTTTCATTGTCCTGACAACCTCAGCTGGCATCAGGGACCATGAAGAAGCAAGATGAAAACACACAGGAGGGAAAATCCTTGGATTCTTTTTCCAGGGATGTAATACATACATGCAAATAAAATGCCCCAGAGGAAAAAAGAAAAATCTTAGAACAAATAAGTTCAACAAGGTAGCAGTTTACAAGATGAACACACCAGGAAAATCTACAAACAAGAAATATGTGGAAACTGAAATTAAACTGAAATTAAAAACACAATACCATTTACAATAGCTCCACAGAAAATTAAATACTTAGATATAAATCTGACAAAGCACATATAGGATCTGTATGCTAAAAATTATAAAATGCAGATGAAAGAAAACAAGATCTAAACAAATGAGAGATATACCATTTCATTTATTGTTCATTTATTGAAACTCAACATAGTAAAGATTTTAATTCTCCTCAAATTGATCTATAAGCTTAATGAAATTCCTATCAAAGTCCCAGCAAGCATTTTTTTATATTAGAGAAGCTTATTTAAAAATTTATGTCAAGCTAAAAGAACTAGAATAGCTAAAACAGGTTTGAAAAGGAAGAGTAGTAATGTCAGAGGAATCACTCTATTTGATGTTAAGTTTACTATATAGCTACAGTAGTGAAGACAGTGTGCTACTGATAGAAAAACATATAGATCAATGGCACAAAATAGAGAACCCAGAAATAGACACACACAAATATGCCCAAGTGATTTTTGACAAAGTTGCAAACGCAATTCAATGGAAGAAGGCTAGCCTTTTCAACAAATGGTGCTAGGGCAATTGGGCACCCTTATGCAAAAAAATAAATTAAAAAATAAAATAAAAATAAAAGAACCTTGAGCTAATCCTTACAGAATTAACTCAAAATAGGTCCAAGATTTAAATGTAAATATGAAACCACAAAACTTTTAGATAAAACATAGAAAATCTTCAGGACTTAGGATGAAGTAAAGACTTCTTAGACTTCACACCAAAAGCACAATCCAAAAAAAAAAACAAAAAACCAAAACCAAAAAAAAAGAGAATATGATAAACTTACTTCATCAGAATTAAATACTTTTACTCTGTGAGGACTTTGTTAAGAAGATGAAAAGATAAGCTACAGCTTGGGAGAAAATATTTGCAAATCACGTATCTAGCAAAGTGCTACGATCTAGAACATACAATGATCATTCAAAATTCAACAGTTAAAACAAACGATCCAGTTAGAAAATGGGCAGAAGACATGTAGAGACATTTCACTGAAGTACAGATGACAAATAAGCACATGAAAAGATGTTCAACATCATTAGCCGTTAGGGAAATGTAAATTACAACCACAAATAAAATATCACTATGTCTATCAGAATGGCAGAAATAAAAATTAGTGATAACACCAAATGCTGGTGAGGATACAGAAAAACTGGATCACTACTCATACATTGCTTGTGCGAACGTAAAAGTTACAGCCACTCTAGAAAACAGCAGTTTCTTTTAAAACCAAAAAATCACTTACAGTACAATGCAGCAGTCTCACTCCTGGGCATTTATTCCAGAGAAATGACCACTTATATTCATGTAAAAACCTGTACAAGAATGTTCATATTATTCATAATACCTGAAGACTGGAAACAACCCAGATGTCCTTCAATGGATGATAAACAGGGCATTTATTCCAGAGAAATGAAAACTTATGTTCATGTAAAAACCTGCACACAAATGTTCATATTATTCATAATAGCTAAACACTGGAAACAACCCAGATATCCTTCAATGGATGATAAACTGTGGTACATACATACCATGGAATACTACTCTGCAATAAAAAGAAACAAAGTATTGACATAAACAACCAGGTGGATGGATCTCAGGGGAATTATGCTGAGTCAAAAAAGCCAATTTCAAATGGTTACATACTGTATGCTTCCATTTATATAATACTCTTGAACTGTTGTAAATATAGAGATGGAAAACAAATTAGTGGCTGCCAGGGATTAGGGCTTTGGGCGGAGGGGGAAGAGTGGCTACAAAGGAGTTACATGATGGAACAGTTCTGCATCTTCACTGTGGTGGTGGTAAGACTACTCCTGTTATAAAATTGCCTTGAACTATAGACGCACGCGCACACACACACACACACGCGCACACACACACACACACACACACACACAAGTACAACTATAGAACTGTTGAAATCTGGATAAGCTCTGTGGATGGCAGCAATGTCAATTTCATGGTGTCATTATTGTATTATATTACATATAGGTACTCTATATATTGTATGTATATAGTTATATAAGTTACTAACATAGGGTGAGGAGGGGTGAAGTTTCAGGAGACCTGTCTGTACAGTTTTATGCAATTCCTGTGAATCTATAATTATCTCAAAATAAAAAGTTAAAAAATGTAAATCAGATCATATCAGATCTCTTACTTAAAATCAGTAGGAGACTTACTAATCAGAATTAAAAGAAAATTCAAGTTCCTTCCCTTATGTCATCTTCTCCCTAACTATGTCTCTGACCTCATCTCACTCTCCATCTTATTAGTAAAGCTAAAGCCACGCACATCTTCTTTTGCATACTCTGTGCTCTTTCACATGCCCAAGATGTTTCACTTGTTTCCTTCCTGGAAAACTCCTCACATATCACATCTGCATGTCTTATCATTCAGACTCACCTCAATGTCACCTCCTTAGAGAACCTTCCCTTTGCCCCCAGTCTAAAGCATCCCCCTCCACTCTGTTGCTCTCCATGACATTACATAGATCATTCCTTCCTAGCACCTGCCATTATCTGAATTTACCTTTGATCTTTGTTTATCAACTGTCTTCCTCCTTTGGAATGTAAACTCTATTAGAACTGGGGTCATGCTGTCCTATCTCTAGCGGTTTAGACAGTGTGTGGTCCTCAACTCCAAGGGACTTCCCCCCTCCACACTCACACAACACACACACACACACACACACACACACACACACACACACACACAAAGCAGCATTCCTCTTGCCCTTCAGGTTCTGAACAAGTTCAAGAAATATAATAAAAGGGTAAAGACAGAAGTGAAAATATCATCTGTATTACCAGTAGGGGCTAATTTGGAAGCGTAGCCTAGGCAAAGCCAACTGGTTGTGGAATTAGGCAGCCTTACCCATTGGGTCCCAGCCAACTCTGGGCTGGATTAAGCCCTCCTTCTCCAGCACGTGAAACATAAATGCATGCTAAATATTTTGTGAATGAAAGAGGGAAGAAATAAAGGCTGTGACAAATCTCTGAGTCCTCTCTTGTATTGGGTTTGGGAATAAGGCACAGAGGCCTGCTGATTTAAGGATGCCGGGCCCAGATGGAGGATATGGTGAAGGTTAGAGACACAGGTAGGAGGCAGCCTGTAGAAAATCTCACATGCCAAGGCATTAGGAAGCTGTTCAAAAGGAAGCTGGGGTGATGGTACATCTTTTTATCCAGTTCCATCAGCTCATTTACTTTGGTGCTATTTTCATTATTTGGGAGAGGTGTGAGTGATTGCTTTTCCTATGACTAAGCTCACATCAGTACTCGACACAGGTACAGTCTTAAGCAATCCATCAGCCTTAATAGAGTTTATGTCTTTCCCATAACTCTCTTGCCTCAAAAATAATAAAAGCACGCCTAACATGCCTACTTGTCAGCTACTATAAGGTGCCACATTAATTGCAAGTGGAATTTAAAAAAAGGTAACTCATGAGTTCCAAACCATCACCACAGTATTTCCTTTAATAGAAAAATGAAAGTTTTGGGGAGCCAGATAGATATATTGTCTGGAGCAGTCTGGCTACAGTTATGAATAAGAGGTTTAAAAAAGGTGAGTGTGAGCAGAATCAGAGGAAAGGAATACAGGATATTCAAAAGTATGAGGGATAAACAATACAGCAAACTTGAAAAAGAAACCCTTTAAGAAGGATGAAATGATGGGGCTTCCCTGGTGGCACAGTGGTTAAGAACCGCCTGCCAATGCAGGGGACACGGTTTCCAGCCCTGGTCCGGGAAGATCCCACATGCTGTGGAGGAACTAAGCCCGTGCGCCACAACTACTGAGCCTGCGCTCTAGAGCCCGTGCGCCACAACTACTGAGCCTGCGCTCTAGAGGCCGCGAGCCACAACTACTGAAACCCGTGTGCCACAACTACTGAAGCCTGCGCACCCTAGAGCCCATGCTCCACAACAAGAGAAGCCACCACAGTGGGAAGCCCGTGCACCGCAATGGAGTAGCCCCCGCTCTCCACAACTAGAGAAAGCCCACGCGCAGCAACGAAGACCCAATGCAACCAAACATAAATAAATAAAATAAATAAAATTTTAAAAAACGAACAAGATGATGCTAATATTAAAGAAAAAAAGATGAAATGACATCTCTATTCTGAACCACGACCATCATCAAATGGCCACAATGTGTGTTGGACACACATCCAACTTTCTCTTGACAGTTTCCCCATTATTTCTCCAGATATATATGCATAAAGATAAATTTAAAAATGTAATACATATATTTATATTTTTGCAGTTTGTCCTGTGCCTACTGAGCAAGCTTAAGCCCGTGTGTCTGCTCTGCTCTGTCAAATGCTTCCGTGTGTGTGTGTGTGTGTGTGTGTGTTTGTGTGTGTGTATAACACTGGGGAAATAGGAGTGAGAGGTGCTGTGTGTAAAAACAAGATATACTGGGTTTGGGCGTCATTTGAGGATTTTAAAGAGTTGAAATGGGTCACTAACAGCTTGGGGTACTAGTTTTTCTCCTTGTTTTCCTGTGGAAGAAGAGATCCAGAGCCCCAGAGTAGCATGAAAGGAGGGAAGGGGAGGGGAAACACAGATTTTTACTTACTTCACAATTTTACTTAATGCCTATTTATAAAAACCAATCCTTTGAAAATGAACAGACCTCTCCACGTTAATCAACGTTGCTCAGTGTTGCAGAAAAATAATCTAAATCAAATGACATTTGAAAATGTCTTTTAGTCAGAACTTTACCCGTATTAGTGAAAACCACAAGTGGCACCCTGTAACTCACAAGAAAAGAGTTTTTGAGACATATTTGGGGAATACATTTCTGTAAATAAGGAAGACAGACTACTTGCTTGACAGGGGCTTAAACTTTTCTCATGTTTGTTATGGCTTGATTCATATCGCCATTTGCTTTTCCAACTGTTTATCCCTTGTCCCCCAGGTGTGTCAGTCAGGGTCCTGGCAGGAAGCAGAAGTACACTCAGGTGGAATTCATGAGAATTGGACAAAGGGACTATTTACAGAGGTAAGGGCAGGTCAAGGCACCCCGGGGCTAGCCGCAGGGTGGTGGTCTCTGCCACCCCTTGGGGCTCGGGGGAGCTGGTGTCTTGAGGGAAGGGCTCCCCAGCGGGGGCTGAGGCTGTAGAGGGATGCAACCATTCCAGAACCATGTGCAGATCACAGAGGGATGGAGAAATATATTGACTTCACATTCCTTTAGCTCTCTACCTCCCTCTAGTACCTCCCATTCATACCTCCACGAACCCACCTGGAACCCAGAGGGCAAGGGAACCCAAGGGCTATGGTCCACGGCAACTAGTTCCTTGGCACACAGAGCAGGCACAGGAGGAAGGCGAGGGTACCCAGTGGTGGCAAAAAGAGGGAAGTGTGCCAATTCATAACATTGTGCTTGAATTCCAGGTGAAAGAAAAATTTGATGCAGCAGATTCCCTCTGGATAGGACCATTCAGGAGAGAGGGTGAGATAAGAAACTTTACAGTTTTTTTTTCTCATAAAAAACAATGCAGTTGCCCAGACCTGGACTATTCGAGGAGTGAAAGAAGAAAGAGAAGATAGCACATTCTAGACTGGTCTCCAGAGGCAGCAGGCAGCCCAGATTTGAAGCAACTACCCTATGTTTGGGATGATTTATGCCCCTTCATGCCAAAGTGTTGCTCCATTTTGCCTGGAATTCAGGCAAAGTTTGATTTAAGAGGCCTGGGTTCTCTGAGAAATTGTCTTGGCCAAAGAAGTGCTGACTTAGCTCACCAGGTCTTCAATCCCTGAGGTCAAGCCTTGTGGCATCCTCCTCCTGGGTTGCTCCTAGCAGAGCCTGATGGACTCATATTACTGTCACTGTGTGCTGGTCAGAAGTCATACTGTTTAGAGTAAAGACAGGGATTATCTTGCCAACAGGGCTAGCTACATGGATGAAGTTAGAGTTCTTACTAGTGGCTGAGATTTGATGGAACATGAAAAGTCCCTTCTGAACTCCAGTGTTCTCCTTCAGAGGTCCTCTTTCTATCTTGTTTTTGTTTACTTGTTCGTTCATTCAGTAAGTATTTATTGAGTTCAATGGGTCAGGCAGAGCTACTATATCTTTCAATTCTAGGATATCCTGCAATGCCATAGTCCTCTTTCTCAGGGGTATAAAGACGAGTAAAATATAGAACATACAACGTACAACACACAAATTTAGGAAATGCAGTGAGTGGGAGAAATGGGTGATAAATCACATTGAAACATTGGGAGTACTGCAAAAGATACCAATCAAGAGTTGGAGACACAGGACAGAGCAGTGAACTCTGCCTGGGGCAATGTAAAGACCTAGGAAGTCCCACATCATCTATTACTTGGGTCAAGTCATCAAACACCCATCTAAAAACATCAATATTTCCTGGGAGATGGGTGATGTTAACTTTACCCATTAACAATTTTCAAGTCCACATTATAGAACATGATCAACTTCTTTCTTCCTATGTATGCTTCTCCTCAACATTTAAGGATGCTCAAGCCTTGTACATCCTAAAGAATTCCCCCTGGAGTCCACTTCCCCCACCGCTCCCTGTCTCCTCTTCCCCTGTGTAGTAAGACTTCACACAAGAACTGTTTTCTTTCTTGCCGTCATCATTTTCTTACCTCTTAGTCACTCCTCATCTCCCAACTCACTTCATCCTGGCTTCCACTCCAGCTGCCATCAAAATGATCCTCCCTAAGATTAACAATGGCCTCCACATTGCTTGAGCCAATAGGCAACCTTTCAATCCTCAGCTTACCTGACCTCTCAGCAGCATTTGATGCTATGGACACCAGCTCCACTTGTTAACTTGGCATTTGTGAAACATTCTCCTGGTTTTTCTCCATTTAAAAAAATAGGCATGGACATATATACACTACCAAACGTAGAATAGATAGCTAGTGGGAAGCAGTGCATAGCGCAGGGAGATCAATTCGGTGCTTTGTGTCCACCTAGAGGGGTGGGATAGGGAGGGTGGGAGGGAGGGAGACGCAAGAGGGAAGAGACATGGGAACATATGTATATGTATAACTGATTCACTTTGTTATAAAGCAGAAACTAACACACGATTGTAAAGTAATTATACTCCAATAAAGATGTTAAAAAAAAAGGCAAAAAAAAAATAAGCTTTATTTTTTAGAGCAGTCTTAGGTTCACAGTCGTACTGAACACAAGAGATTTCCCATCTGCCCTTTTGCCGCTGCATTGCACAGCCTCCCCCATTATCAACATCTTGCACTGTAGTGGTACCTTTGTCATAACTGATGAACCTACACTGACACATCATTATCACCAAAAGTCCATAGTTTACATTAAGCTTCACCCTTGGTGTTGTACATTTTATGAATTTGAACAAATGTTTAATGACATGTATCTACCATTATTGTACACGGTAGTTGCATTGCCCTAAAAACCCTCTGTGCTCTGCCTTTTCATTTCTCTGGGACCTGATTTTTGGGAAGTTTAGGGATTCTAATTCAGAACCAGAATGACAAAATGTCTGATTCCAAAGCTCGAAGCCCCTAGTAATTATGTGCTGTTGTTTTGTCAATAAATACTTCCTGGTCAGTAGCCACGTCAAGGAATTTTAGGCATACTTGTTTGAATATGGGCTTTTGAAATCTCAGTGGTTTTTCTCCTCCTTTGGCTACTCCTTCTTAGTATTGTTTGCTGGATCACCCTCCCCTCTGTGATCTTCAAATGGTGCAATCCTTAAGGTCTTTTCCTAAGCCTCTTTCTCTTATCCCTCTGTACTCTCTCCCCAAGTGAACTCATCTGCACTCATGGCTTCAATGATATATAATAATAACACTGAAAAGTATATCTTAGCCAAATCCTCTCTCCTGAGCCTCAGATCCATATATTTTGACATTTCCATTGAGATCTCTAAAAGGTATTGCAACTTCAGTTTATTTAAAACCAAACTTACAGTGTCCTGGGTCAAAACGGGCCTTTTTACAGTGTGTATTCTGGCAAATAGCTCCACTATCTACCCAGAAATGCAGCATCATTCTTAATATCCTCTCGCCAGTCTCCCCAGCCTCCAAGTTCTGTGGATTTTTCTCGAATCTCTCTCCAGTCTGATCACATCGCTCCTTCTCCAATGCTACCATCACTTCTCCCTTGAACCAGGGCAATGGACTGCTAATTTGTTTGCATATGTTCACTGTCGTCTCTTCTCCAATTCATTCTCCACAGGGCAGCCACAGCCATCTTTTCAAATTCAGCAGGACCTGCGTCTTTCCTCTGCTTAAAATCATTCAGCGGCTGCCTGCTGCCCTGAGCAAAATCCTTAACAAGGCCTAAGGCTCTGAATGACCCAGCTCTATCCTCCCACATCTCAGCCCAGCTCTTTTCACTCTACCCCTTGCTCTGACACACTGGCTTTCTTTTGTGCTGCCCATTTTTGTGCCTTCTGTTTCAGGACCTGTGGGGTGCTAATCCTTCTCCCTAGAATTCTCCCTCCCCTCTTTTCACCAAATGAACTTAACAGATTTTCAATCTCATTTCAAACACTACCTTCTCAGGGAGTTTTTCTTGAATTCTAGACTAGATAAGACCCCTCCGTTATGTGCAGTCATAACAGCTTATGCTTAAAGTAAGTTTGTAATTATATGCTTGCCTGATTATTTGATTCATACCCGTCTTTCCCTCTATACCGTAATACTTGTGATATCCGAGTCCATTTCTGCCTTCTCTCTATGGGAACCCTAGTGCTTAGGGTAGTGTCAGGCACATGGTAGGTACTCAGTAAATATGTTTTGGAAGAAGGGAGACTGTGTAACCTGGAAGGGCTCAGGAGGGAAGTGACCAAGGGCAGGTGGGTTATGACATTTGGAATGACTCGGGAAAGACGTAGACAATTAGGTGGGTGGGCCATGACAGTGGTGACCTCTGGGCAGGAAAGAACGGAAGGGACCTGTCAGGGACAGAGGGCATGTCCACAGGTGCCCTCTGAGCCTCTGTAAGGCTGCGCCTTGTGGGAGCAAGTGCCCAAACTCTGCCAGGAGACCTGCTTTTGAGGCCTGGATTTGATGCTAACTAGTTGTGTGTTTTCCCCTCTCATTCTTAATTTCATCTGTAAAATAACAGAATTGGATTATTATAGCAGTCAGGGCTCTTAGCTGCAAAGAACAAATATTGCCTCTGGGCAATTTCAGCAGAAAATGAACTGATTGAAGGGCTGTTGGCCAGCTCACAGGATTCCTAGCAAGCTTGAAGAACCAGACGGAGAGAATTGGTAAGAACAGGGAAGACTGAACGGGCAGAACCGAGGCCAGCATCTCAGTGAGGGGCCAGACTCCCTCGAATCCAGCACAGCTACCCACCGTGCCATTGAATGCTGAGCGACACAGCTTGTACCCCTGCCGGGAGTGGGCAAGGGACACCCCTGTTGGCACCACTGGCTGTGCTGCCCTTGGGAACTGGATGCTGCTGCCTTTGCTGTTACTCTCGGAAAGAATGCTCTGCTTTCTTTCCTTTGTGTCATTAGTTTCTGACTCAAAAACCTGAGCAGGTGCATCTGACATCCTGAGCTCGGTGTGTGGGGGCAGGTGTGGGGATGGAGGCGGGGGCCGACTACGGCAGACTGGAAAATAGCTTCCTAGAGAGGGAGGCAGGCTCTGTTGGCCATCAACCCTCCTGAAATGGAGAGTTCCCCAGGGGAGGAATCAGAGGGTTCAGATCCCGGGCAGCCAATCAAATCGAATGTCCAGTACTAGGCAGTCTCGACAGTCCCTCCGATGCTAACAATCCATGCGTCCACCAGCAAAATGAGAATGGATCCAGTCATCACCTCACACCCCTTTCCATTAACCTCAGCAACATAGAAAAGCTACGACATCATCGTTTTGCCTTAGAAGACTTCGTTCGGTATTACAACTCCTTCTAGGTACTTTGGAGACTACTCTGCGTGTCCTTGTCTTACGTGTTTATTTGAGCCACTGAAGCCAGCCTGTGTTTCCTGGCTCCACAGCCCTAAAAATAGGGCATTTTTGAGTAGCCTAATAACCTGTTCAGAGTGAAGCAGGGCCTGTGCTGGTTTGTATTTTTAGCAGATGCTCTTTCTATTGGAGGATCTATTTTTAAACTAGCCAAATGTCAGTTCTCTCTCAACTGTCGATTTTCATTCTCAAAGACATGCTGGTTTGTTTGTTTGTTTTTTCCTGGTAGAATTTACTCTACCATATAAAAGGCACATTTCAGTCATTAATGGTTGTTTTTGGACAGAAGTAACATTTTCTTGCCCATACTCTACAATATCTTTTTTTTTTTTTTTTTTTTTTTTTAACTTGACCGAGAACTAGGAGAATCAATGAAAAGGGAATTCTGGAAAGAAAGGGTCCAGGATCTTGGAGTTGATTTATGGCAACTTCTTTTAATGCAGTTTCCACCATATCTGCTTCCTTAGGCAAGTAGCTTGCATTTAAAGTAGCCGAGCTGTGGGAACGAAGCGAGCTTTATAAAATCATTCAGTGTGAATAGCTGATTCCGGCTTAATTTGCTACCACTCCAAGGTAACATAGAGGTGAGAATGTAAAGTAACGTGACTGATGCTTTAAAAGCCACCAGAGATCTTACACATCCAAATGAATGTGGAATTCCTCAAAGAGCCCCCTTTGGAAGGCATTGTACCTGGTCTGACAATGTCTTTTTGCTCAAAGCATTTTTGGAGTACCTTTTTCAGAACTACCTTCCCAGGCGTGGATCAGGCTCTGGAATGTCCTCAGTGATCGAAGCCTATGTGCTTGGGGAACATGGGCCATTCGCTCAGGAGAAGATGCTGTCCCATTCTGGTGGTGGGTGTGTGTGGGGGGCGGGCAGCATAAGTGTGGTCATAGTGGAGCAGGTGTGAACTGTAGAGTGAGATGTTTCGGGTTCAGTTCCTCTCTCTTCCAGTTACGAACTTGGTCAAGCTGCTCAACGTCTTAGAGCACCAGATTCCTTGTGTGCAAAATGAAAGAAATCCCATCTTCCTTGTGGTGTTGTTGTGAAGAGTAAATGTATTAATGTGTGTAGAGTTCTGGTACCTGGTAAACATTCAAAAAGTGTTAATACACTTCTTGACTACACAGTTCTTCTAACTCACTTTGTCTCCAGCCAAATGAAGCTGCTTTGCTCTTCCGCTTTTAAGCCCTCCCTGTCTTTACTGATGTTCTTCCCCATCCCACCCCCCACGTATATTTCCCCCTCCTGCATCTCTGTATGTCCAAATCCTGTTTCTCTTTAAGGTCTGGCTCTAATAAAAATAATACTAATGAAGAAAGACGTTAAGTAATTTGCTCAAGGTCTCAAAACTCTCTTTTAAAAAAAATAAATTTATTTATTTATTTTTGGCTGCATTGGGCCTTTGTTGTGGTATGCGGGCTTCTCATTGCAGTGGCTTCTCTTGTTGCAGAGCACGGGTTCTAGGTTCTTGGGCTTCAGTAGTTGTGGCATGCAGGCTCATTCGTTGTGGCTCACGGGCTCTAGCGCGCAGGCTCAGTAGCTGGGGCTCACGGGCTTAGTTGCTCCGCGGCATGTGGGATCTTTCCGGACCAGGGATCAAACCCGTGTCCTCTGCATTGGCAGGCGGATTCTTAACCACTGCGCCACCAGGGAAGTCCCTAGACGTGTTTTTATTTTTTATTTTTATTTTTTTTGTGGTATGCGGGCCTCCCTCTGAATTTATTTTTTGCGGTACGCGGGCCTCTCACTGTTGTGGCCTCTCCCGTTGCGGAGCACAGGCTCCGGACACGCAGGCGCAGCGGCCATGGCTCACGCGCCCAGCCGCTCTGCGGCATGTGGGATCCTCCCAGACCGGGCGGCGAACCCGGTTCCCCTGCATCGGCAGGCGGACGCGCAACCACTGCGCCACCAGGGAAGCCCGATAGACGTGTTTTTAAAGACAGCAATTCTCCTTGAGCACTATCCAAGGAAACAGTGTTTACCTGCACTGGCAGGCAGATTCTTAACCACTGCACCACCAAGGAAGCCCCAGGGTCTCACAACTCTTATGTAAGTGCTAGAGCCAGGCTTTGGGTGCAGGCTGTCAGACACTAGTGTCGACACTCTACAATGTCTACACTACACTAGGCTACATTATACCCACGTGTATAAATGCCTCTTCCACCTTCTACATGAAGTTTTCCAGATCCCTCATTTAGAAACACCCTCTTCTGCCTTTGAATCACATATACTCCATTTACAAAGCTTTTCTTATGAAGCATTAACTTTCCATATGGTATGATGATCATTTTGGTGATTAGTCTTACTGCCCTGCAAAATTGAGTGCTCAGTAAGTGTTATTTTTTCCACAGTCTCTTCTTAGTATCTTGCATAATTTGTTGTAGGTGCTCAGGAATGTTTGTTCAGTGAATCGTTTAAAAAAATGTAAATCTGATCACGTCTCTCTGCTTAAAATGTTCCATTTACTTTAGGGTGAAAATGAAAATGTTCAATACAGCCAGAAGGTCCTGAGGGCCTAGTCTGCCACCTCATGCCTCACCTGGAACCACTCTTGCCCTGGCTCTCTGCTGTCCAACTCACAGTGCCTTTCTGTTTACTCTTCACCTGCCCTTCTGCCTGAGGACCTTTTCACTTGCTTTTCCTTTATCTGGAAGGTTGGATTCTCTTTCCCAAACTTGCCTTTGTCCTGGTCATGACTATTCTGATGACTTACCCTTGTTACCTTGCCTCTAAGTATGTTGGGGAAGCACCCCTCTGGCCTGCTTGGGAATGGATGTGTTACATCCTGGCCCAGCCTGTCCAGCCCTGTGACAGGGGACCTACCTGGTGGCCCTGGCTCTGTCCTCACTCTGCTGGTGGGAGTGCCAGGCTGGGCGATACTTGGGGATTAGGGCCTGACCTCTGCGGTGGCCTCTGGGGCAACAGAGGCTGCTTGTCCAGTCCAGCTTGCCTTGTCACTGAGGAGGAGAGCTCTGACTCCAGGCCAGAGATTGATCCTGGCAGTGGCATTTTCTGAAGGCAACTGTACCCTTCATCTCCCCTTGGTTCATACATTCTGCCTGCCAGAAGGCCTGGCTCAGAGCCATCTTGGCAAAGAGGAATTTTTATAGCCTGATTGGTTTCATTTTGCTGTCTTCCCAGATTCCTATCCTTGGGCAGAAATAGTCTCCAAATAACTTTTGTACCAAGGGTGATACGAGGGGGGAAGCATGCAGGGGAGGAAAGAGATCACAGCGAGGACATCTAAGCTGGAAACAGGTTACTTCCTCATTTAATAATAATCTATTATTTTTATAGTAATAGGTAACATATATTAAATACTAGGTCCCAGGTACTGTACTAGGTATTTTTCCATATATTAGCTCATTTAATTTTTAAAATTATAGCCCTTTAAGTGGGGCTCTATTATTATTCCCACTTTATAGATTAGAAAGTTGAGGGTGAAGGAAGTTAAGAAACTTGCCCAAGGTGAGTAATAGAGGAAGTGGGCTTAAAGCTGAAGATAGGGGAGTTGAAATTTTTGCCTTGAGGATGATAATATCAAATTACATTATGATTTCCAGTGTAGGGGTCTAGCAAAGAATGATCATCAAAACAGTGGACTCCAGAGAGATCCAAGCATGATCCAGAATATTCCCTGCATGTTGACATATTAATGATTACTTTATAGTTACTTATCCAGTTCACTGGGAAGCAGCCTGATGTGAAAGAGAGAACATGGAGTCATGTTGGAGTCACGTAGACCTGGGTTTGAAACCAAATGCAGCCTCTTCTATCTGTACTGCCTCATACAGTTTATATAACCTCATTGTGACTCAGTTTTCTCATCTTTAAAAATGGTCATTGTGATTCATAATCCATAGGGCTGTGAAGATTAAGTCAGAAAACACAATACAGCTTTTTGTGCTATGCCTGGCATGTAGATAGTGACCAATAAATGGTAGCTATTAACATGGCATGGATGTGAAGAGAAGCCACAGGTGATATTATTACTAGCCTCCCCTCCATAGTTCATTATTAGCTGATAAATTCCACTGTTGACATTTGAATTAAGATGTGCTGTCTCTGGGAGGCCCAGTGGCAAAGAAAATACCTTAGGGGATTCCCTGGCAGTCTGGTGGTTATGACTCTGCACTCCCAATACAGGGGGCATGAGTTCGATCCCTGGTTGGGGAACTAAGATCCCACATGCCGCACGGCGCAGCCTTAAAAAACAAAACAAAACAAACCAAACAGAAAAAGCCTTAAAGAGAAAACATATTAAATCACGATCAATCTCAATTATTAAGTCTTAATTAATAATTAAGCTATTTATTGTGCAAGCTGGAAAGTAAGCTTGTAACTTGCAAAAAAAAGTCTTAAATTAGTAATACAACAGCTGTCTCCATTTAATTAGGGTATATTATATATTTGATGTCTTTTATTTTATTGTTAATCCTTGTGGCTACCCTGTGGGGATAGTATTATTACCATTCTATCTATGATGCTCAGGAAGAGATTAAGCAACATGTCTGAAGCCACCTGAGAGTAAGTGACGAGGAAAGGATTCAAATAGAGACCTAACTCCAATGGCCGTATTTTCCCCGATATGCCTCGCTACTCTTGGGACTGGCAGTCCCACTTCTGAGAAAATGTCCTAAGTAAAAAATTTTAAAAAGAAAAGAAGGTCAGTTGTTAAAACAAAACAAAAGCCCCCAAATCTTTATAGCTCATACTCATCACTTAGCCCTTTGGCCCCAGATTGGACAGTAAAGTGGCCAGCTGCCACACATTAACATAACAGAACAAACTTCAAAAGACCAATACATGAATCACGTCAGCAGAGAACATCTGAAACTATACTTAGTAAAAAGGACAGAATGCAAAATAGTACAGCAAAGAGTATACACACACTTCTCAAAGCTAGAGAAAATTGGTATCTGTATTCCAATAGGGAAGAGAAATATTCAGAGTTATGCAAATGATTAGCGTACGAAGCCTCTGTTGTATTTTGGGGTAGAGTAGTTTACAGTATTCAATTAAAAAAAAGAAAGACGGCTTCCCTGGTGGAGCAGTGGTTGAGAATCTGCCTGCCAGTGCAGGGGACACGGGTTCGAGCCCTGGTCTGGGAAGATCCCACATGCGGTGGAGCAACAGGCCCGTGAGCCACAACTACTGAGCCTGCGCGTCTGGAGCCTGTGCTCCGCAACAAAGAGAGGCCGCAACAGTGAGAGGCCCGTGCGCGCCGATGAAGAGTGGCCCCTGCTCGCCACAACTAGAGAAAGCCCTCACACAGAAACGAAGACCCAACACGGTCAAAAATAAATAAAATAAATAAATTAATTTTTTTAAAAAAGAAAGAAAGCATATTGAACAAGTTTAGAAAAAGGAGATAGGTTTTTTAAAACTATCTAGTTTTTTTTTTTTTTTTTTTTTTTGTGGTTCGCCGGCCTCTCACTGCTGTGGCCTCTCCCGTTGCGGAGCACAGGCTCCAGACGCTCAGGCTCAGTGGCCATGGTTCACGGGCCCAGCCGCTCCGCGGCATGTGGGATCTTCCCGGACCGGGGCACGAACCCGTGTCCCCTGCATCGGCAGGCGGACTCTCAACCACTGTGCCACCAGGGAAGCCCCTAAAACCATCTAGTTTTAAGTTGTAAAACTAGCTTCTTGAAAACACTGAAACAAAAAGTGATGCCTATCTTGAGAGGAATTTATTATAGTGTTTCCTCACCTGGAATTTTAGGACTCCTAGGGATAGTGATAGAGGCTCTCCAAATTTGTGCTGTATTTCACAGAAATGATGGAAATTATGTATTTTAAAAGCACGTTGAATCACATTGGCAATAGTTAAGGATAGTTAAGTTTGGCTCTGTTATCAGCTCACCTGAATTTGAACCCCAGCCTTGTTACCTACTTGCTAAGTGATCCTGGGCAAACTAATCTTTTCTGTTTCCTTGTCTGTAAAACTGGGTTAATAATAATGCCTACCTCAATGGGTTACTGCCCCAGCACATGGTAAATTATCTGTAAACATTAGCTGTTATTAAACTATAAAGCTTCTTTGCTCTAATCTGGAGTTATATCAATTCAGCCCTAATTTTATTATCTCAAGCAAATCAGAAATCTCCATTGACCATTATACAGCATTTGATTTCCAAACTATGGGAAAATGGGTGAAATGTGAGTAAATGCAGTTTGATCAATAAAATCTTTCAAAATATGGTTGAGAGGGGAGAGGGAGAGAAGAAGTGTCAGGGATCCTTGGTGATAAAATCTGAGGATGACTATACAAGATGGATGCATTTGATAAGGATGAGGGGAATGGGAGGCCTGAACAGAGTACAGAGGTGGAAAGCCACAGCTTCCTCAGGCTTTCCCAGAGTCAGAGGGAGATGGTCATGTTTTGTTGAGACCTGACACGTCCTGAAGACAGATTGTTGTTCTCCTCTGCTCTCTGTGCCAGGGTCGGATTGCGACACCTGAACCCAAATCAGGACTTGCAGAGGTGAAGATGAAGGGGGTTGTGCAACCTGGGTACCAGCTGGGGCTCTCCATCCCTGGGAAGCCTGTGTAACCTTGACCTGAAGCCAAATTCCATGGCCTGTGACATCACAAGACTTCTGCATGGTTTCTCTCTGGTTCTGATCGCTTCCTCCACTTGCTGCTTTTGTGCTGCTCTAAGTCAAAGTAGATGCAAAGCCCAGCCCTCCGACCAAGTTCCACAAACGATGCACAGACACTGATTCTTTCATGAACTTAGTAAAATGCTACTGAGTGTGGACAGGGGCAAGTATTCCAGGTCCGGGGCACATCCCAGACACAGCCTCTGCCTCCTCCCACTTTCCTTTCCTCCATTTTTTCTGGTCTCTTTCCCTCTCCTCCTTCTGTCCTGCACATAAATTCCTCCGTATCACATGGGAGAGACAAACCAACCCCAGCCCAAGCACTTACCACTGTATTTTGCCAACAGAGATAGTTTACCCATCTTAAGAGGAATTCTGGTCAAAATGTGTTCTCATTTACATTACGGTTATGAGTATTAGGTCAATAGAGCATTTGTGACTATCATTTTACGCAAAAGGAGTGCTTATTAATAATATAGAATTATCTGTGACGAAGTGAGAGAGTGGCATGGACATATATACACTACCAAATGTAAAATAGATAGCTAGTGGGAAGCAGCCGCATAGCACAGGGAGATCAGCTTGGTGCTTTGTGACCACCTAGAGGGGTGGGAGGGAGGGAGACGCAAGAGGAAAGAGACATGGGAACATATGTAGATGTATAACTGATTCACTTTGTTGTAAAGCAGAAACTAACACACCATTGTAAAACAGTTATACTCCAATAAAGATGTTAAAAAAATATAGAATTATAAAAATAGGAAAATACTTATAAATAGTGGTCTATCAGCAGAGTTTTGACATATCAGAACCCCAATGGTGGTAAAGAGTTGGGACTAACAGTAAGGGTAAGGGGAGCTCTTGGGCTGCACCTCACAGGCCTGCAAGCCCTGGACTTGCCCAGCCTCAAGCTGAAGAAAGAGCGGGAGTCAGCGACAGAGACACAATTATTTAATAGATGGAGGATCTTACACCTCCTGGTGCGACACCCCACTGGATGGCAGGCAGGACAGGGCAGCAAGGGGAGAGGGAGGTTACCAGTTATAGGGGGAATTGACATCTCATTGGTTAGCAGGGAATCCAGCAGAGGGGCATGCACATCCCTCACTACCCCTTTGATGAGCTGTCATAGATCTAAAGATTAGAATAATCACTAGCTGGGGCTGGGGGCAAGTATGTAGGCATTTACTGATTAGGCTCTATGATGAAGAGAGAAGGTCAGTCATGTGAGTAGGGTGTAGGTGAGGCAGGAAGGGTACTTCCTACAGGGGGAGGTATAGAGAGCAAGAGAACAGCCATCTTGGGTGGCCTGATCGTACAGGAGCCATGGAGCCATTGAAGAATCCTAGTAAGAGATTTATGCCAGTAGACTTATGTCTTTCAGGAAGGTCACTCTAGTCACCCTAGGTGAAATGACAGGAAGGAGGCAAAAGTGGATTCAAGGAAACCACAGGCAGAAGACAAGAAGTTCTAGGATAAGGCATGGTTGGTGGTAGTGGAATGGAGGGATGGACTCAGGAGGTTGAGCTTACAGAAGTAAGTGGCCAATGGATGTGGGAAGTGGGAGTGAGGATCAAGAATTAGGGTAACCAACTTGTCCTGGTTTGCCTGGAACTTTACCGTTTTGTTTTTTTTTTTAATTGGAGCATAGTTGATTTACAATGTTGTGCTAGTTTCAGGTGTGCAGTAAAGTGAATCAGTTATATATATACATATATCCACTCTTTTTTAGATTCTTTTCCCATACAGGTCATTACAGAGTATTGAGTAGAGTTCCCTGTGCTATACAGTAGATCCTTATTAACTATTATATAATATATATAGTAGTGTGTATATGTCAATCCCAATCTCCCAATTTATTCCCCATTTCTCCACCCCTGGTAACTATAAGTTTGTTTTCTACATCTGTTACTCTATTTCTGTTTTGTAAATAAGTTCATTTGTACCATTTTTTTTAGATTCCATATAAAAGTGATATCATATAATATTTGTCTTTCTCTGTCTGACTTACTTCACTCAGTATGACAATCTCTAGGTCCATCCATGTTGCTGCAAATGACATCATTTCGTTCTTTTTTATGGCTGAGTAATATTCCATTGTATATATGTACCACATCCTTTTTATCCATTCTTCCGTCAATGGACATTTAGGTTGCTTCCATGTCTTAGCTATTGTAAATAGTGCTACAATGAACACTGGGGTGCATGTATCTTTTGAAATTATGGTTTTCTCTGGATATATGCCCAGGAGTGGGATTGATGGATCATATGGCAGTGGAAGTTTACCAGTTTGTTTTGTTTTTTTAAAAAATATTTATTTATTTTTTTGGCTACATCAGGTCTTAGTTGAGGCACATGATCTTCGCTGCTGTGTACAGGATCTTCGCTGCGGCATGTGGGATCCTTAGTTGTGGCATGTGAACTCTTAGCTGTGGCATGTGGGATCTAGTTCCCTGACCAGGGATTGAACCCAGGCCCCCTGCGTTGGGAGCATGGAGTCAGCCACTGGACCACCAGAGAAGTCCCAAAGTTTACCAGTTTTAAAACTGAAAGTCCTATGTCCTGGGAACCCCCTCAGTCCCAAGGAAATTGGGATGGTAGGTCATCTCCTAGGTGTATTACTTGGGAGAGTGGAGTTTGGCAGGGGCATCTACTGAGAGGAAGGATATAGAAGGAGGTGGTTAGTAGATGATAAGGTGAGACAGGAAGTGTTGGAGGTGGTGTCTGGTGATAATAGAATCTTGAATATCCTGTATTTGAGATGCCTGTGGGATATCCAAATCAAGGTCTGGTGTTCCATTACAGAGTATTGAGTAGAGTTCCCTGTGCTATACAGTAGATCCTTATTAACTATTATATAATATATATAGTAGTGTGTATATGTCAATCCCAATCTCCCAATTTATTCCCCATTTCTCCACCCCTGGTAACTATAAGTTTGTTTTCTACATCTGTTACTCTATTTCTGTTTTGTAAATAAGTTCATTTGTACCATTTTTTTTAGATTCCATATAAAAGTGATATCATATAATATTTGTCTTTCTCTGTCTGACTTACTTCACTCAGTATGACAATCTCTAGGTCCATCCATGTTGCTGCAAATGACATCATTTCGTTCTTTTTTATGGCTGAGTAATATTCCATTGTATATATGTACCACATCCTTTTTATCCATTCTTCCGTCAATGGACATTTAGGTTGCTTCCATGTCTTAGCTATTGTAAATAGTGCTACAATGAACACTGGGGTGCATGTATCTTTTGAAATTATGGTTTTCTCTGGATATATGCCCAGGAGTGGGATTGATGGATCATATGGCAGTGGAAGTTTACCAGTTTGTTTTGTTTTTTTAAAAAATATTTATTTATTTTTTTGGCTACATCAGGTCTTAGTTGAGGCACATGATCTTCGCTGCTGTGTACAGGATCTTCGCTGCGGCATGTGGGATCCTTAGTTGTGGCATGTGAACTCTTAGCTGTGGCATGTGGGATCTAGTTCCCTGACCAGGGATTGAACCCAGGCCCCCTGCGTTGGGAGCATGGAGTCAGCCACTGGACCACCAGAGAAGTCCCAAAGTTTACCAGTTTTAAAACTGAAAGTCCTATGTCCTGGGAACCCCCTCAGTCCCAAGGAAATTGGGATGGTAGGTCATCTCCTAGGTGTATTACTTGGGAGAGTGGAGTTTGGCAGGGGCATCTACTGAGAGGAAGGATATAGAAGGAGGTGGTTAGTAGATGATAAGGTGAGACAGGAAGTGTTGGAGGTGGTGTCTGGTGATAATAGAATCTTGAATATCCTGTATTTGAGATGCCTGTGGGATATCCAAATCAAGGTCTGGTGTTCAGATAAGAAGTTAAGACAGGTGATAAAAACTTGATAATAACAAATCAACAACCACAACAACTGTGATTTTAAAAAAAACATTCTAATTACTTTTCATTTTTTGCCTCGTTTGATCTTCACAGCAACCCTATGACGTAGGAATTATTATTACCATTTTACAGTTGAGGAAACTGAGGCACACAGAGGATAAGGAACTAGTTCAAGGTCAAAAGTCAAAAAGTTAGTAAGTGGAGGTGCTGAGGCAAGCATCTCTGGCCCAAGGTGTTCTTTGAGACATATGTTACAGGAGCAAGACATCAGAAACACCCTAACTAGGAGGCAAATAGATAGGTAAACTAGGATACACTCATGAAACGGAATGAGTGTGCTCCACTTGTTCCCTGCCCCCACCCCCAGAAAAAGAATGCCACCTGCCTCTCTTTCTCTGCCCCCAGCAGTGGCTCTGGCTTTGCTGGTCTTGTTCTTTTAGGCCCCTGTGATGTCAGAAGGACAAGCAAGTGAGAAGAAGATGAGGGGGAGTGCTGAAGACATTGGCATGGAAGCAGCTGTAATGTATCAGGGTCGTGGATGAGAGAAAAAGCAAACTTTGTAAAGACATATTCTTATTGCATGAGTCCCCTTCATGGTATTTAAAAATACAAAGGGCTTGAGCTTTTTAGAAATCACCTTCTGGTGGCTGAGCTCAGTTTCTGTGACGGTGGCCACGTGAACGGTGCAACATGGTTGGGGTAATGGTTTTACCATTATTTGCCACAGTTTTGTCACCACCTCAGGGGGTGACAGAAACAAGGCAGGGGGTTCCTAGAAACCACTTGAACAGGAAAGGCACAGAGCTTGACCAGGTACTGAGAGATTCCCATGTGCAGGTGATAGAACACCTTTCAAACAGGGATAAACCACAGCCCTGGGCTGCCTGAAGCTTCCAGCTTCCTGGAGGAGAAGGATACAGAAATAAATTTTCCTATAATGCAGTAAGTGGGTTGGTGGTGATCCACACAGCAGGCTGCTCAGGCAGGGAGGAACCCCACTTTGCTTGGCCGTGGAGGGACTTAGGCTGTCAAACAAGGGTTCCTGGACCAAGTCAAGAGGGAAGGGAGAAGGCAGGAGGGGGATGATGTTCCAGAAGAAGGGACCTGTGTGGGCAAAGACAGTAAGGCAAGAAATAGCCTAGCGTGCACAGGGAACTACCAGCAAGTCAGTGTGACCAGAAGAACAAGTCTGAGGAGGGAGTGTTGCAGGAAGGGGAACCCCCTTCCAGGGCCCGAGAGTGGGCTCTTGTCTAACACTTGGAAATGAATTGTCTGAGGAGACAGACGTACTGACAAAGTAAAAGACTTTATTGGGAAGGGGAGTCCAGGCAGGGAGCAGCAGGGTAAGGGAACCCAGGAGAACTGCTCTGCCACGTGGCATGCAGTCTCAGGTTTTATGGTAATGAGGTTAGTTTCCGGGTTGTCTCTGACCAATCATCTCGCTTGGCCGATATTTGGTAGGACTCAGGGTCCTTCCTGATGGTGTGTGCATCTCTTAGCCAAGATGGATTCCAGCACGAAGGATTCGGGGAGGTTGGCAGGACATATCATGTCTTCCCTCCTCTTTTCGGCCCCTCCCGAATTCTCCCAGTTAGTTTTCGGTGGCAGCACCGATTCTTTATCGGGACCTCCTGTTGTGAGACAACTCAGGCAAGCGATTATCATCGTGCGTGGCCAAGATGGGCAGTTTCCGTCAATGGTTCCCTAACAGGAGCAGGAGCTGATGGGGCTGGAGTGCAGATGTAAATTTTCTTGCAGCAGGAGAGAAAGCTCTGGGGGGTGCATTCATTGGCAACTCTCTTTTCTCAAGCAGTTTTTCAGAGTGTGTTTTAGGGGGTGGGCAATGATGGGAATGAGGGGGAGAGCCAACTACAAATTAGCAAAAGGCTGTCAAAGTCTGGGTCAGTGGAGGGGGGAGGCTGTGAACCAGTCGGCCTGTGCCATTTTCTCCAGCAGCACTTGGGGTGTGGGATGTAGGAACCAAGAAGACGGATTGAGGCAGGTGAAGCAGGGCTGCACAGTTGGTGAGGAGGTAGAGGGGAGTCTCTTTCAGGCCAAACAACCATGGGCTGAACTTGGGTAGCCAGGAAGGAACAGAAAGGGGGTTGCTAGATTAGGAGATAATGGGGGAATCAAAGGCAAAGTAGTTATGGTTCGGCCCATTTTTCCCCACGCCGTGCCAGAATGGCTTGCGGTGGCAGTACTATGGTGCTGCCTGGCCTTGAATAAATAAGTTCACCTTTCTGGGCCTCAATTTCCCCATCTGTATGATTACACAACCACTATGGTATTCTCCAGCTCTAACTGTATGATTATGCAAACCAGCATATTCCAGCCTCTTGGGCCCCCGGGTGAGACCGTTTCTGTACCTTCAGTACTGGAGGTGCAGAGTCAGTGTGCATCATTTCTGCTCAGAAGGAACTAACCCTGGGGAGGTGAATGAGATGTGAGATTTCAGTTCATCAGGACGGGGTGTGAAGCAATGGCCCAGAGTTCACATTCAGGTCACTTTGCCTCAGGGGTCTCAGTAAATATTAACCAACATACTGGAGGACCTTGGTCAAGCTACTGAAATAATTCACCACTTGGTTTACTCAACCACCAAGGAAAAGCAAGTAGTTATATGCTCAGGGTGGCCACAAAGAAGCGTGACTCAGAATTGTTGGGGAAACAAAGGTACAAACAGAAATATTTATTCCTGGAAAAGCTGCTGCTTTAGATTGGGTTCCCTAGAAGCAGAGCCTGAGAGAGGGATTCTTGTTCAAGGGATTTACTGGGAGAATGCTCTCAGGAGAAGGGAGTGACAGAGATGGCATAGGGCAGAGGAGAAAAGTTAGGGAAGTGTGGTTTCCTCCAGAGCCTGGCTTCAGTCAGCTCCTACAGGGAAGCTCTAGAGCACAAATTGTGCTGCAGGGTTCGTCTCATCTAAGAGTAAGAGAATGGGGCTTTTGTACCCAAATGTCAATCAATTACTGTCTGAGGTCTGTGGACAGGTGGGGTGGAGGAGGGAGTTGTGTTACCTCCCTGGTGAGGTGCTCTTGTTTGGTCCAGGGCACTTCTGTTCAGAAGAGGGCAGCAGAATTTTGTCAGCAGTACTCATATTCACTGGGTAGGAAAAGGGGCACCAATGGGATCCACTATAGCTACCCTAGAAATGATAAACAGAAGATGTATCTTCAGGTCTGTGGAGGATGGCAGATGATGTATTGGTAGTTAGAAAAGAAAAAAAAAGGAAACGGTAGCACTATCATCCATGCAGAATTAAAAGACTTGAAGATCACATACATCAACTCATAAACAGTACTCACATTCTAGTGACAAAGCAGTAGAACTACCTTCATGCCTTCTGCGTGTATTTATTAAACTTCACACTGCTGGCAAAGAATGAATATCCTTAGTATATAAAGAACTCCTACAAATCAATAAAAATGAAGACCCTGATAATTACATAGGTAGAGGATATTAATCAACAATCTACAGAGGGGGGAAATATAAATAGCTAGCAGACATTTAAAAAAATTATTCAACCTTGTTGATAATCAGAGAAACACAGAGGAAAGGAATATGCAGATTTTAAATTACAAAGATTTAAAAATGAGAGCACACAAAGCTAGCAAGGAAAAGAGAGATGGGTGCTTTCTACTCAACTCACAGGAATGTAGATTAGCTCTTCTTAGAAAATAATTGTATGGTATGTTTCATGAGATTTAAAAATGTTTAAACTCTTTGATTTGTACTTCTACTCCTTAGACTCATCCTAAGGGAATAATCCAAATGTTATCATATAATGGAATAGAGAAACTGCAGTGTGCTAGGCATTGTGCTAAGTGCATTAGTACGTATTATTTTTTAAAATCTATACAATTTACTTAGTAGGTGGGTACTTTCATTAAGTCTCTTCTTGCAAGAGAGGAAAACTGAGGCTTAAGGAAGTTAAGTAAAGGTCACTTACTGTGAAGAAGTGGAGAAGTTGGGATTATCTGACTCTAGTGTATGGGCCCTTAATAACTTTACATGGGTCCAAGAAGAGGGTGAGAAGCTAGTGTTTTTACAAAATGATTAAATCAGGTGTGGAATTAATGAAAGAAACCTCAGCTAAAATTGGAGTCAGGACAGGCCTGTAGGGGAACTGTCACACACCCACCATGCATGTCAATTACTCTAAACAAGAAGAAACTTCTGCCTACATCTCTGATAAAAAGGTGTTGCCTACTCTACAATCCACCAGGAAGAAGAAAACGCTCTGTGAGAGTACAGCCCAGCCAATCAAAGACTGTAGCAGCCAACCAATGAGAAGCCTTCGTACTTTGGACTCCCAGCTTCCTCCAGTGGACTCTTTGGTTATTACAGGCCCTCCAAATTGCCCCCTTTCCCTATAAAAGCAAGTTCCCTTTCTTTGTTCTTTGGATTTGCCTGTGGTCCTCCTTCCGTAGTTCTCATATCTGGAATTGTAGTTCCACTGACTATTCCCAGGTAAACTCACTTTTGCTGTTAATTCACTGGCTATTATATTGTTAAAGTTGGCAGGGGCAAACTGTTCCTCGTTCCATGGATCAGAGAACCTCAGCAGCATTTGTATTTCTAATTAAGTCAGGCATTTAATTAAGGTTCCTGGGGCTATCACCTAGTCCTTTGGAATTTTTGTGATGAGTTTTACATAAAAATATAAAAGAGTCCTAGGCTCCTCTGTGCAAAATGGTGAAGTCAGATACTGAGTTTGGCACCTTTTGGGGTTGAGATGGTAGTGAACTGACGGCTTCATAACAACTGGTTACGAACAATCAATTGTATAAACTTGTTTACTTGTCTATCTCTCCTCCAAAACTGTGAGCTCTGTAATAACAGGGATCATGTCTGTCTCATTCATTGAAATAAGCTTAGAAGGTGTGACTGGATTATGGGCAGGCATCCAGCAGTGTCTGCCAAGCTCTCCTGTGCCTACAGGAAGACATGTCACAACAATGGTCATTGCAGTGGCATTGTTGGTATTTGTAAAAAAATTGGCAGGACATCTGGGTTGTTTCTAGTTTTTGACTATTTCAAATAAAGCTGCTATAAACATTTGTGTACAGGTTTTTACATGAACATAAGTTTTCATTTTTCTGGAATAAATGCCTAGGAATGCTATTGCTGGTTTGCATGGTAGTTGCATATTTAATTTTTAAAGAAATGGTCAGTCTGTTTCCCAGAATTGTGTACTATTTTACATCTGACCAACAATGCGTGAGTGATCCAGTTTCTCTGAATCCTTACCAGCATTTGGTGTTGTCACCCTTTTATTTTAGCCATTTGGATAGATTTGTATCGATATGATATCTCACTGTGGTTTTAATTTGCATCTCCCTAATAGTTAACAATGTTAAACATCTTTTCATACGTTTATTTACCATCTGTATATCCTCTTCAGTGAAATGTCTCTACATATCTCTTTGCCACTTTCTAATTGGGTTGTTTGTTTTTTATTTTAACTGTTGAATTTTGAACGAGGTTTATATATTCTACCCTTTGTCAGATATGTGGTTTGCAAATATTTTCTCTGAGTCTGTAGTTTGTCTTTCATCCTCTGTATAGAGTCTTTCCTGGAGCAAAAGTTTTTGATGTTGACAAAGTACATTTTATACATTTTTCCTTTTATAGATTTTGAAGATTTTCTCCTACGTTTTCCCCCCAAGTTTTGTAGCTTTGCATTTTACATTAAGGTCTATTATCCATCTTGAGTTAATTTTTTGTATAAGGTGTGAGATTTGGGTCAAGTTTCATTTTTCCCCCTTCTTTGGATGTTCAATTACTCCAGCACCATTTGTTGAAAAGCCTCTTTTTCCTCCACTGGATGACTTTTGCATTTGGGTGTATTTGTGTGGGTCTGTTTCTGGGTTCTCTATTCTGTCTCATTGATCTATGTGTCTTTCCCTCTGCCAGTAGCACACAGACTTGGTTACTGTAACTATAGAATAAGTCCCGAAAGCAGGGAGTCTGATTCCTCTCATATTATAATTCTTTTCCAAAAATTGTCTTAGCTATTCTAGTTCCTCTGCCTTTCCATATAAATTTAAAAAATATATTTTTATTTATTTATTTATTTACTTTGGCTGCACCAGGTCTTAGTTGCGGCACGTGAGATCTTTTAGTTGTGGCATGTGAACTTCTCAGTTGCAGCATGCATGAGGGACCTAGTTCCCTGACCAGGGATTGAACCTGAGCCTCCTGCATTGGGCGTGTGGAGTCTTACCCACTGGACCACCAGGGAAGTCCCCCATATAAATTTTAGAATAAGCTTCTCTATTTCTGTAAAAAGTCTTGCTGGAATTTAGAGAAGAATGACGTTAAATCTACAGATGGATCTGAAGAACTGACATATTTACTAGATTGAGTCTTTCATTCCATGAATGCTGTATGTCTCTCATTTATCTTTTTGATTTCTTTCAACATCATTTTATAATTTTCAGCCTATAAGTCTTATACACGTTTTGTTAGATTTACACCTAAGGATTTCATTTTTTCTGAGTGATTGTAAATGGTATTTTAATTTTAATTTGTTAGTTATAGAAATACAATTGATTTTTGTATGTTCATGTTATATCTTATAACCTTTCTAAACTCACTTATTAGTTCTAGGAGTTAAATTTCTTTTTTGTAGGTTTCTTGGCATTTTCTACATAGACAATTATGTCATCTGTGAGTAGGAACAGTTTTCCTTTTCTATCTATATGCATTTTATTATTTTTTTTTCTTGCCTTATTTCTCTGGCTAAAACTTCCAGCATGATGTTGAATAAGAGTGGTAAGAGGGTTAATCCTTGCCTTCATTCTTATCTTAGGCAGAAAGCATTCAGTCTTTCACTATTAAGTATAATGTTAGCTGCAGGTTTTTTGTAGATGCTCTTTATCAAGTTGAGAAGTTTCCCTCTCTAGTTTTCTGAGAGTTTTTTTTCTTTTAATCATGAATAAGTGTTGAAGTTCACCATAAGATTTTTTTCTACAATTGATATGATCGTGTAATTTTTCATCTTTAGCCTGGTAACACAGTCGATTTTTGAATACTGAACCAGCCTTGCATCCCTGGAATAAATCTTACTTGGTCATGGTATATAATTCTTTTTATGTGTTACCAAATTCTATTTGCTAATAGTTTAAGAATTTTTGCATCTATATTCATGAGGAATATTGGTCTGTAGGTTTTTTTTTCTTCTATATTGTTTTCATCAGGTTTTGATATCAGGGTGATATTAGCTTTATAAAGTGGACTGAGAGATATTCTATTCTCTTCTATTTTCTGGAAGAGATTTTGTAGAACTAGTGCTAACTCTTATTTAAACATTTGGTAGAATTGTATAGTGAAAACATATGGGCCTGGATATTTGCTTTTGGAGAGTTTAAATGAATTCAATTTCATTCATAGACAAAATTATGGAGACAGTACAAAGATTGATGATTGTCAGGGGTTCAAGGGGGAGTAAATGAAGGATGAATAGGTGGTACACAGAAGGATTTTTAGGGCAGTGAAACTGTTCTGTATGGTACTATAATGGTGGATACACATCATTATACAGTTGTCAAAACTCATAGAATGTACAACATGAAAAGCGAACTCTGATGTGAACTGTGGGCTTTGGGTGATAATGATGTGTCAGCATAGGTTCATCATTTGTAGCAAATGTACTACTCAGGTCGGGGATGTTGTCATGTGGTGAGAGGTGGGGTTGGCTTCGGGTGAGTGGGGGCAGGGGTATGTGAGAAATCTGTACTTGCTGCTCAGGTTTGCTATAAACTTAAAACTGCTCTAGAAAATAATCTATTAATTAAAAAAACAAAACAAAACAACTCTGAGCCTGTGTGGTTGCAAAATGGGTGCTCTTACACCATTGTCCCCATCCCTAGTGCTCAGCTCGTGACTCACATCGTGCCTATATTGGGCTGCCCTTGTGTAGACACCTCCGGACTTCA
This sequence comes from Physeter macrocephalus, assembly GCF_002837175.3. NCBI lineage: Eukaryota > Metazoa > Chordata > Mammalia > Artiodactyla > Physeteridae > Physeter > Physeter macrocephalus. Next base: position 137,282,379 of record NC_041217.1, read on the forward strand.
TTCTGTGAGCAGCTGGCCAGCTGTTGTGCCTAAGTCTGAGGCTGTCCTGGACTTGCTCCAGTTTGATCTGCTGTTCTGCTACCTCCTTCTTCCCTGTGGCTTGGTAGGTCTGGAACCTCAGAACTAGGCAGACTTGAGTGGCAGCCTGCCTAAGCCTCTTTCTCCTCATCTGTATAAAAGGGGATACTACCAGATTATGATGCAAGGTACCCAGGGTGCTGCGTGGCACAAGGGGTAATTCCTTCTGTTTCCTTTCTCCTCTCCCGGTGGTGTGGCTTAGGGTGGCCTACTCTGGAAAGGCAGCCCTTTCAGAGTAAGAAGTAAGGAGACCAGTGAGGGAAGGAGAACGGAGAGGGACGACCCCCAGGAACCTGCATACAGTGGCCAGGCCAGCTAGTCAGTGCCCTTTCCCACGATGGACGCACGTCTCAAGATATGCTTGTTTCCTGGGTCCCCCTGAGGGTGGGGGTGGGAGCACATGGGGTGACGGGGGCAGGATGTTGGTTTTCAGCTGACAAGAGCTACTCCGTTTCCGATTCTCACAGGCGACCTGAATGCCCATCACATCGGGCAGGGAGAGCTGCCCAGATCTGACACTAACCCCTTGTCGAAGTGGCTGGCAGGCCCCCGGGGCAAGGGGACGCCTGCGGGCCAGTGGAGGCTGAATGAATTTGGAGCCTGTGAATGAGGTGGGGTTGGCATCCCTTGAGACAAACTCCCTCTTTGTTCCTGAGCTGTACCTCCTAGACACGGGCAGTGCCAGCTTTCTTCACTCCATCCTGTCCACATTCTCTGGCCCAGCTCAGCTGTGCAGAGAGGCACAGAGGCTCCCATGTTTTAAGCCCTAAAAAGAATCAGTTAATTTGTGTCTCGGAGACCCACAAGCAGCCTGTAGCCTGCACGGCTGGGGTTGTAGAAATGAGTGTTGACAAGGCAGCAGTTTTCAAACATTTTTTTGACTGTAGTCTTTAGTGAGAAATAAATTTTGCATCATGACCTTGTCACACACACAGACACCTTCATGTACACCCTCACACATAATTTAAACATTTAAAAAAGGAAATAAAATAGACTAGACAGTATCAGAGTACAATGAAGATAGATACTGTTTTGGTGAAACTCTCTTTTCTGTGTCACTGAAAGGAAAGGTGTATTCATTTCAATACACATTGGGTGTGTGTGTGTCTTGGGTCATGATATAAATCGTCTTTCTGACTGTGGATTGTGGTTAAAAAAAGATTTAGAAACACTTGTCTGGATCACTGTTTGCCCAACTATATATTAAATCGTCAGCTTGGAGAAGGATGAAACGTGTGCTTTTTAAAGGCCCTGAAAATTCCTGCAGTAATGACATCCGTGGAAATTTGCTAATCCAGTGTGTTACTTTGGATCGCTCCTTTCCTCCAAATCCTCATACTACCTCATGGAACTAATATTTCATAGCACACAGACTTAGAAGGAATCTGAAAAGTCCCCTAGAATTTCCTCAAGGGTTTCAGCAGCAGGGTGAGGGGAGGCTGCTTCAACAAGAATGCAGCTCCTAAATCTGTTACATTGTTGGTTGCCTTGCAAGATTGTGTCTGAAAAATGTCTCCTGCTAAAAATGTTTGAAAACTGCAAGTCTAGTTGAACTTGCTCCTGTTTTGATTAGAGAAACTGAGGCCCAAAGAAGGGAAGGGACTGGCCCAAGGTCACCCAATGAAGTCATGTTAGAGCTGGGACTCAGTTTTGCTGAGTTCTTAACGGTAACCCTCTGACCCCACCTCCAGGATCAGATAAACACCCTGGTGCTGGGGGCCTAGCGGGCCTGGGAAAGGGCATCAGAGGGCCAGCTTGGCCTTATCCCTTGTCCCCTGCTCTATTGATGACCTTTTGAGAATGGTTTGACTACTCTGTATTTGAGCTTTCTCATCTGTAAGATGGTAAATAAGGATACTACCTTAAAAGAGTAGTATGAGGAAATATATGACACTTCTTTGAAAAGGCAGATATTTTATAATAAATATAAGGAGCCTATTTCTTTTTTCTAAGCCTCAGGAGCGAGGTTCCATAGTTCCAACCAAGACGTTACCAACCCTATTGTATTGTAACTTAATGAATTTTTGTTTGTTTGTTTTGGCTGAGCCTCATGGCTTGCGGGATCTTAGTTCCCCAACCAGGGATCGAACCTGTGCCCGCTGCAGTGGAAGCACGGAGTCTTAACCCCTGGACTACCAGGGAAGTCCCTGAAAATTTTTTTCTGTTGTCCAACTCTAAGAAAAGTTGCTCATTGCTATATTTTAAAAAAGTAAAAATGTTTAGGAATTCCTCTTTTGTCCAACTAAAACTCTATTCTTGTTTTCCCAGAAGCGACTTTGCTTAGATTGCATTCCAAGCAGCAAAGAATACCTGTTCCACATCCACAGAGGTTTAAACTAAAATTGTTTTGCATCCAACAGTGTCTGAATATAGTACTGCTCATGAAGCTTCTGTTGAAGGGCCAGGCTTGAATGGTGTGTGATTACTTGTACCTCTGAATCCTGTCATCCCCTGCCACCCTGCTCCTCGTTTCCGGAAACTGACATCCAGGGACTCGGTCAGTAGCTTCCTTGGTTGAGTTTGGCTGAATGAGAAGCACCGGCAGGAGCTCAGAGGGTGGAGGACAGTGGGTTGGGGTACTTATTCCCTTGGTTGCTTCCCTCTACTGAGGGAGCCCTTCCGACCCAGCCTGCTTTAGCTCTGGGTCTTATAACCACTTCCTTGTCTGGCTTTGGCCTGCAGGTAAATGTCTGTCCACTGTTCCTTGTGGTTTCTTCACACCCTGATTGTAACTTTTTTTTTTTTTTTTTTTTTTTTTTTTTTGCGGTACGCGGGCTTTTCACTGTTGTGGCCTCTCCCGTTGCGGAGCACAGGCTCCGGACGCACAGGCTCAGCGGCCATGGCTCACGGGCCCAGCCGCTCCGCGGCATGTGGAATCTTCCCGGACCGGGGCACGAACCCGGTGCCCCTGCATCGGCAGGTGGACTCCCAACCACTGCGCCACCAGGGAAGCCCTGATTGTAACTTTTGTAATTTCTTTATCAACTTTCCCTAAGTTACCCAGTTTGAACGAGACATCTGTTTTCTGCTGGGACCTTGACTTATACACTGTTTCATATACATTTTCTCATAAAGGCAGCATATTTTCTTGCCCTTTTACCATTTGGTGTCCTGACACCTGTTAAAGTACAGAAGACTCACATTTTCCTTTATTTTGCATTCCTTTGTGTTGAGAGGCAGTGATGAGTAGGACTTCACCCTGGGATGATTTGAAAACCACTGGTGCCTGAAACCCACCTGGAGGTTTGGGTTACTGGGTCTGGGTGGGACCCCGAGTTATAGTACCAGGAACTCTACATGGGAGCCACTGATGTAGGGAAGGAGGTCTAGCACTGCAATTTGCTTCTGTGAGACCACAGCTGAGGCCTCTGCCCTGAGCTTCAGTGCCCCACCTGAAGTGTGTGTGTGTGTGTGTGCGTGGGTGCGTGTGCGTGTGTTTGTATGTGTGCGTGTGTATGTGTGTGTTGGTCCTTGACTCTGACTGGATCTTCTATAACTGTCCCTAATGCTGATATCAGGAGAACTTTTGTTCTGACCTCATGCACCACTGCCCTCTTGTGGACAGTGGCACAGCTGTGACGGTGGCTGAAGTGTCACTTCACGGTCCCTGTCACCTACTGTCAGGACTGAATGGGGCATCAAGAGGTGGTTTAATCAAGAATAGGAAAGGCTGCACTTAACCACTCTCAAGCAGACAGCCGTCTCCTTTTCTCTAACCGCCTTCAGTAAGGGCCTCCTCCTCGTTCCTGTGCATTCTTATTTCAGGAGCTTGTTCATTTGTTTAGAATTAGCTCTCCATGAGAAGGGCATGGGGTGAATGAATTGCTTTGCAGAATAACCATTATTAAAAATAAGGCAGAATATTTAGGAAAAAACCCTCAAAGACCACAAATTAGCCCCTGGGAGACAGAGCCAGAGAGCAGAGTAGCCAAGCCCTGGGGACGAGGAAGCAAAGTTTCTGGGTCCAGCTGCGCTGCTGAGAATGCCCCACTCGCCTTCCTCCCAGACGCCCCCTACACCCCTCCTAACGTACCTCCTCCTGGAGATCCCTTCCTCTGGCGTCAGCCTCCTCTTGCCCGCATCTTCTGAGCCTTCTCTCAGCCCCTCCTCTGAGCATCCTCCTGCCTCCGATTTCCAGCCTTCACACCTGCTGCTCTATCCCCTTTTGTGCAACGTGCTTTCAGCGGCCCTTTCACAGAAATGATGGCAGCAATTAGATAGCTGTTTTTCATCAAATTTATGTGCTATATGGTGCATTAATTATTAGTATATTTTATATTACATTATTATTATTTTTAGGGATGATATATGATGAAGAGTATTGTGCATTAATCATATTTTATTTTTAAATTGAAGTATAGTTGATTTACAATATTAATTTCAGGTGTACATCATAGTGATTCAGTATCTTTACAGATTATACTGCATTAAAAATTATTACAAGATAATGGCTATAATCCCTTGTGCTATACAATATATCCTTGTTGCTTATTTATTTTATACGTAGTAGTTTGTATCTCTTAATCCCATACCTCTATCTTTTCCTTCCCCCCTCATCAGTGTATTTCATATTAAACAATTTGTATGATTTTTGGCGGGGGGATATATAAGAAAAAAGGCTAAATGTGTTCCTAAAAAGTGGATGTAATTTTGGCCACTTAAATTTACACCAAACAAATTTTTGTGCCATATTTGGACAACTTTTAATAATGATTTTGGGTTGCCCATGACCCCTACCACCATTCCTGCACTGCCACTATCTGGGTTAATATGAGTCTGTTCACTCATTCAGTGGTGGTTTTTCTTGAGCACATACTTTGTGCCAGGCACTGTTCTAGGCTCTGGGGAGACAGCAAGGAATAAAACTGTCTCTTCTTTCATAAAGCTCAGATTCTGATGAGCGATGAATGCGTATATAGTCTCATGGGCTGGATCATATTTCATTTGCCTCAATAGGTCCTTCTTGAGTTTTGGAAGTGGGAACAAGCCCCCAAGCTCCTTTTCTTTCACCATCTCCCACATGTGATCTCTTTTGGGTAAGGTTTTGGGAGAACTTGGCTACTTATTGGCAATGCCTGGTGACTGAGTTTAATTAACCATTCACAACCTGGTAACTTTTCTAGTAGCGGACGTCACAGTAAGAAGAGGAGGAAAGGGATGTCACCTTCCAGGGCTGAGCTAGTTGTCACAGGGCCGCTGGCACTTGTACAAGGTGTGAGAGGAAGTCACACTGCATCAAGGCAGTTTAGCATGGTGTCCACAGTGTAGCTCTGAGGACTCACAGACCAGGGTCCAAATTCTGGTTTTGCCACATATATATCTACACAGCTTTGGGCAGATGACTTAACCTATCTGAAGCTCGTTCTCTGCCAGCTCCCACCCCTACCTCCCACAGAATGAGGAAAATGGTAACTGTCACCTAAGGGGCTGCAAGTAATCAATCAATGAGGTTTTATAAATGTATGTGTGTGGATACAGTGCTTGGTATAGTGAGTACCTGGCACAAGGCTCAAGGAATGGTAGCTGTTATTACTAAGTATAATTTAATGTTACTTCCCTCCTACCAGCTTTACTGAGGTATGATTGACAAATAAAAATTGTATATATTTCAGGTGTACAGCATGTTTTGGTATACATATACATTGTGAAATGATAACTACAATCAAGCTGATTAACATATCTATCCCCTCACATAGTTGCCATTGTGTGTGTGTGTGTGTGTGTGGTGGACCACTTGAAATATCAATATATACTCTCTTGGAAAATTTCAAATATACAATATAAAATTATTAACCTTCTCTACCAGCTGTATCCTATAGTCATCATACTGTACATTTGGTCTCCAGAACTTATTCATCCTATAACTGAAAGTTTGTACCCTTTAACCAGCATCTTCCCATTTCTCCCAGCCCCCAGCCTCTGGTAACCACCATCCTACTCTGTTACTATGAGTTTGACTATTTTAGATAACACATATAAGTGACATTATGCAGTATTTGTTAGTGTTTCTTAATTTTCACATATAATGGGAGCTTCTTGATTAACTGCACTGTAATTAGAGAACATATACCATACAGTTTGACAAGTGCTGAGACAAGGGAAATACAGGTTGATACAGGGACATATAGCAAGGACACCTGACTGTCTAGGCAGACTGCCTGGAGGAGGAGTGAGTTATAAGCATAACACTGAAGGATGAGTAGGATACAGCTGGTAGAGAAGGTGTGTATGTATGCATGTGTGTATGTGCCAGGGAGTAGTGGCTGAAGGGCCTCAGTCTTATGAGGGAGACCCATAAATGGACAGGACAGGTTCCAATGTAATTTAGTAAATGTTATGATGGAGGAGAGCCTGGAACGTTAGGAGCATGGCAAAGTGTAATGGCTCTGCTTCACGACGTTATGGATATGTAAAGCTAAAAGGTGTGCTGCACGCTTGTCAGACCTGGGTTTGAATCCTCTTTTGCCTCTTAACAATTTTACTTTGGGCTAGATAATAAACTTCTTTCAGTCTGTTTTCTCATCCTTACAATAGGACCAAAAATCCCTGTCTGGCAGGATCTACATGAAGCTATCTGAGTTACATCAGATACAATCAAGCAATTAGCAAAAGGCAGGTGTCAGGGCTCCGCTAGTGGGAGTGATTTTAATCCCCGGGTGTCAGTTCTTAGAATGTCACAGTGGGCATCTGGCCCACAGAGAGACTCTCAGGTCATGCTGCCACTGCAAAACACCCAGGAGGCACGGCAGCAGGTAGAGAGGACAAGACTAGCCAGGAGCCCTGACAGAAGGAGCCTGTGAGCATGGCACACTCTGGCCAAGGAAGAGCCCAGCAAGCTGGAGGGTGTTGAAAGCCGCATGCGCAGAGCACTGGGCCGGAAGATTCGGACCCTCCCAGCTATGCACAGGCTCATCCAATGAGCTTGGCCCTCCTGAGTCTCAATTTCCTTAAATGAAAAATGCATTGACATATATACACTAATATGTGTCAAATAGATAACTAATAAGAACCTGCTGTATAAAAAAAAATAAATAAAATGAAATCCAAAAAAAAAAAAAAGAAAAATGCAGGAGGAGTTTGCATGGCAGATTTGATCCTCCCCACCCGCAGTGGAGAACTAGATTGAGAAGAACTCAGAAGCCTTGTCCAGATTTAGTAGGAAAAAGCGTTCAGATTAATCAGTAGTGTCTGCTCTGAGTGACAGGGAAATGACAGCATGTGGGCCACATAGTTTTTACTCCTGGAACTTGCTAGGAACCCCTAACATTGTTGTGTGCTTATTTTGTACCAAGCACCATACTAAATGCATCATGTGAATTATATAATTTAATTCTCTTAACAACCCTGTTAAGTCAGGGACTATTATTATCCTCATTTTACAGACGAGGAATCTGGCACAGAGAGGTTAAGTACTTTGCCCTAAGTCATACAGTTGTTAGTTGTGACCAGAGTCTCTTCCAGCTCTCGCAGTCCATTGAGACTGAAAGCTCTTTGAGAAGAGAGCTTTATCATACTTATTTTTGAATCCCTAGGGCCTGGTAGGCTTTCAGACCATATTTATTGCTATGCTGAACTCAGTGGTTCTAGCTGAACATACAATCATTTGGGGCCTCTAAAAATTTTCTCACACTTGGACCCAGCCTCAGATCCCTTGCGCCTGAATCTCTGAGGCTGGGGCCTGGGCACCTGATTCATGATTCTGGCTAAATATTCTGATTCTTTACTAAATGCTAGCCCTCCTTCTCTGTTACTGCTTCATGGCACTGGAGGGTGCTGTTGGATAGTCTAAGAATTAATAGCCCCCCTCAACCCAGGAAAGGCGTTTCTTCTTGTTTTCAAAGTTGTTTTGTGTATCTCCTCTCAAGAACTTGCGAGATTGACCTGCACTAGACTTTCTGTGGCTCTTTTGAATGTTAACCATTGATGTTTAAGCAAATAGATGTATAAGATGGTGACTCTGCAGTTTTGTTTTGTTTTCAGCCTTCTTTAGGAGCAGGAGTCTGTGTTCAGGAAGAGGAGGTTTGCAAGGAATCATGTGAGGTGAGGTGGTCTGAATAATAGGCCCTCAAAGGTGTCCATGCCCTAATCCCCAGAACCTGTGCTATGTTACTTTACATGGCAAAGGGAACGTTGCAGATGTGATTAAGTTAATGATCTTGAGATAGGGAGATTATCCTGTGGACCCAGTGTACTCACACGTGTCCTTAAAAGCTGGAAGTGGATGCAGAAGTTTAGATCAGAGAAGGGGATGTGAGGATAGAAGCAGAGCTAGAGTCAGAGGGGGATTTGAAGATGCTTTGTTGATGGCGTTGAATATAGAGGAAGGGGCTACAAGCTTGTCATGGGATGAAGGCAGCCTGTAGAAGCTGGAAAAGGGTTTTCCCCTACAGCTTCCGAAAAGAACACAGTCCTGCCGACACTTTGATTTTAGCCTAGCAAAATCCATTTTGGACTTCTGAACGCCAGATCTGTAAGATAATAAAATTGTGTTTCTTTAACTACTATATTTATGGTAATAATAGCAGCAATATGAAACTAATACATGAAGAATACCTGAAATGTCTCCCCATGATAGACATTACTGCTTGGCTACCTAATGGCCATTCCTAACCCCCTCCTCCCTTGCCTTCTTCCCAGGTACTTGTATTTCTAGCCTGCTTTGTACTCTGGTGATCATGTGACCCAATGTCATAAGGAAAAGTCAGCAGGGGAAAGTGTCTTCTTTCCTGAAAAAAGAAGCTAGGTACTCAGCGAGAGCTCTCTCTCACTGTCCCAGCCACTCCCTGATTTCTTACTTTGAGAACATACTGTGAGAATGTAATGTCTAGAGCCACAGCAGCCATCTTGGGACCATGAGGTGAAAGTCCATACATCACACCCTCAACCACCCTTAGGATCTGAAACCATTGCTAGGTCATCCCAATGCATCATAACCGTTATACTTCACTTTCTAAAATATGTCCCTAATTGCTCTCTCAGGAGCCACACAATTTCCTCCAGAGAATTATATAAAAATCAATAAATATTTATTGACTGACCCAGGCTCCAGGCTGAGCATTGGGATGAAGATATGGATTAAGCAGTCCTGTTCTGGAGGAGTTCACAATGTGTTTATACGATTTTCTTCGGTTACAATTATACCAGAAACCCAACTTTATAGTGGTGCTGTGAGACTCAAATGAGACAAGAAGTAAATCTAAGGTAACTAGCATGGTGCTTAATAAATGTTAGTTTACTGTGATTATTAGAGGACTTCAGTTTATAAAGCTCTTTTATATGTTTTTCATTTTAATTTTCACCTTCATAAAGATCTTGAAAATAAGGAGAATAAAACTGTTACTCTCCATTTGCAGATGAGGAAACAGAGACCCAGATTTTGTAGTACTTTCTCAGTGGCACTGAAACCCCATGGCTGGGTGCTCAGTAGGTCCCAGGTTTCCTAATTTCTGCTTCGCTGCGTTTTTCCCTCATGGATCATTCAATGTCAAAACAGGTAAAAATCATCTGGCTCAGGGATGGCAACTAGATTTTTATTTACTTCATGTGTCAGCTCTGGGCTACTTGTCCCGATTGCCTGAAGCAATGTCTTATGTCCTGCTTATGGGGAAAGGGTGCTGTGATTGATTAGTAATGTCTGCATGGGCTTTTGGTGGATGAGTGAGGGTGGCATGTACTTGCTCTACCTGATCTAGTCCAACTCTCTCATTTAACCAACAAAGAAATGAACTTTAGAGAAGGAAATTGACTTACTCAAGGTTACATAATGGCCTAGGGCAGGGCTGGGACGAATGATTTTTCTCACTCCAGTCCAGCTTCCAAGACTACCAGTCATACTTAACTATTTAAACATCCTTTTTCTAGGGAACCCTCATACACTGTTGGTAGGAATGTAAATTGGTGCAGCCACTGTGGAAAACAGTATGGAGGTTTCTCAGAAATATAGAAATAGAACTTCCATATGACCCAGTAGTTCCACTCCTGGGTATATATCCGAAAAAACCAAAAATACTAATTTGAAAAGATGCATGCACCCCAATGTTCATAGCAGAATTATTTTCAATAGTCAAAATATGGAAGCAACTTAAGTGTCCATCAATAGATGAATGAATGCAGAAGATGTGTTATTTATATACAATGGACTACTACTCAGCCATAAAAAGAATGAAATTCTGCCATTTGCAACAATGTGGATGGACTTGGAGGCTATTATGCTTCATGAATAAGTCAGAGAAAGACAAATACTGTATGATATTACTTATATGTGGAATCTAAAAAATACAACAAACTAGTGAGTATAACAAAAATGAAGCAGTCTCACAGATATAGAGAACAAACTAGTGGTTATGAGTGGGGAGAGGGAAAGGGGGAGGGGCAAACTAAATAGGGGTAGGGGATTAAGAGGTACAGACTACTATGTATAAAATAAACTACAGGGATATATTGTATAGCCCAGGCAACATAGCCAATATTTTATAATATTATAAATGGAGTATAACATTTAAAAATTGTGAATTACTATGTTGTACACCTGAAACTTACACAATATTATACATCAACTATACCTCAATAAAAGAACTTAAAAAAACCCATTCTTTTTCTTACCTCAGTGGATTTCCATTGTTTAAGTGGAAATCATTGAGGCAACCTAGAACATTAAAGACCATAGGCTCTAATCTCAGCTATGATGCTCTGTAGCATTAAACACACTAATCTTGTTGTGCTTACAGATGAATCTGCTTCCCCTGGATATCTTCCCCTATCTCAAAGAAACTGGTCAGCATTGTGAACTAGATGTTGCTTAAGACATGTCAGCCAAGAAGTTTAACCTGAAAGAAACACTGTGGCATAGACTATGTAGAGACCTTGAAAGGCAGCTTGAGTCAGTCAATTGGGCTCTCAGTGTGTGTCAAGGCTGTAAGCTGGAGAGGAAAGAATGGCTAGATTTGCATTTTGCAAGAAATAAAACAAAAGAAGTAACCTTTCACCTCCCAGGTTACAGAACTCTGGCTTGATTTTTGACATGTGACTGGGCTTTGGAAAGAATCCCATTTCCCATGGGCATTTGGCCCTTTGTGAGAGAGGCTGGGTTGTTCTCAGGTTTTTAAGTAATCAAAAGCTCTGGGCCCTTCGGGTTTGGAGGGAGAACAGTGACCCAGGCTGACGTGGGGAACTCTGACTGGCTCTTTCACTTAACTGTAGCTCCTAAGCCCTGGGAGGTATGCTTGGTTTGTAAACTGTAAAAGCACCTTGCAGGTGAGAAGTAGCATTTCTATGGTCTGAACAACAACATAAATTATTTCTGCACTTTTCAGAGAGGGGCCTTGGGGTCAGAGGGAGTCTGTGGAAATTCTGCTTATCAGTGACAGTGAACTGGAGTGACCTGGATAATTGAATCTGTATACTGGGTCTTCTAGCAGAAACATCATAGACCGTAAATGCAGAACCAGATCATAAAAAGTTAGCCTTTATGGTTTAGTATTACTATTGCCCTAAAAGTCAATAGTTTGATTTTTAAATACCCCATGGCATTTCAAAGTTTACAAAGTCCTTTTCCACGTATCATCCTGTTGATTTTCCACGAGTGGCAGGGGGGAGTCTCCCTATTTTAGAGGAGAGGCAACAGAAGTTCAGAGATGCTGAGTGACAGGTGGAAGGTCAGGCGATGAATCACTGGAGAGGCTGGGACTTGACCTGGGACCTTTGGGTGCCCAACCCAGAGGTATTTCTGTCTCATGGTGGCGGCCTTTGCAGGGTGAGTGTGGTTACCTGGAGTCCTGAGGGAGGAGTGGAGGTCAAGGCCAGGGGAGGGGCACGCGTGGTTAGAGCAGTTGGAAGTGTTGGACTCGGGGTGGGCTTGCATCGGTGGAGGGCTGGGCAGGCAGGATTCTGGGGGTGAAGGACACGGCATAACCAGGAGATTGGTTTGTTATCAGCTGTTACTGATTGAATTCTTACTTTGAATTAGGCAATGTGTTGCAGGCTTAACGTTCATAACCTCATTTAATTTGTAGCAAACGCTATTACTTTTAGGATGTGCAACCTGATTCAGGAAGGCTGAACATTTGGCCCAAAGTCACACAGCTTGGGAAGGGACGGGGCCCAGGATAGAAATCTGGTGTATCAGCTCTGAAGCCTGTGCCTCTGATGACCACCTGAAGCCCGAATTGCATGAGCCCAGGAGGTGTAGTACTGGGAAATAAAATTGTAAATGTAGGCTGGGGCCAGTTGGGGAGGCTCTGAGAGGCCAAATTAAGGAGCCTTGGGCATTGTCTTGTGGGCAGCGGGGAGCCACTAGATGGGAAATGAGAGCAGAAGTCTGCCTCTCCTTCCGGAGTCAAATGGAAATCTTACTTGTAAGTCAAGAGGGCGCACGCCTGGTGCCATTTTCGTGGGATCTCACTCTGCTTTACCCCCATTCCCACTACACCCGTCCAATTTCTTCTAAAAATAAAATAAGAATCATTTAAGAACCTCTGAAATTCTGAAGCCATTCTTGCCGTGAGCTTGGCGAAGGTCCTGCGAGGATGCAGAGGGACAGTCTGGCCCGGCCGACTCTTGCCTCTCTCTCTGGCCAGCAGCCTTTGCACGGCTGTTCCTCAGGGAGTGCGCTCTGGCATCCTCGACTTACTTCATGTGCCCCTAAATAAACACTGTGGATTTACATGCTCCCACGGGGCCTTTCTAGAGAGAAGAGTGTTCCTGAAACAAAAACTCAGATGACGTTGACACATGTCCAGCTCATCGGTCTCGCTGACGAGGGACCGAATTCCCGGCGGCCCATTCACGTCTTTGCTGATACCACAGGGCCTGGCCTGGACTCCTTGCTGGCGTCACATGTCAGAGTGGAGGTGGCTGTGAGGGATGTGGGAGCTTGCCAGGACCTTTAGTTGGGGAGTGACGTGATGTGATGGGCTGTGATGGAATGGAGTGTCCTGGTCCAGGTGTACCCCGTGTGTCCTTCATGGGAGGTGTGTCTTCATGTCTGTGGCCCTCCCACCCCCATCAGACAGTAGAGCATATCTGTCTATTGCTTTATACTTTGTAAGGATTGTTTACATACATGAGCTCATTGAATTTTCTCACAGCAACCCTGGGAAATATTATACAGGTTATCCGAAATTTATAGGTCAGGGCACTGAGCCTTAGAGGATGTCTCTTGGACAGATCTCAGCGTCCTATCCTCCTTCTTCCCCGTACAACTGTGTAATTGGGTGAAGTTGGATTTTAAAGCCTAGCAAGGCAGGCACGATGGGGGGCAATTCTTAGGAACAACCCACAGTGTGCTGCTTAGCAGAGGGACTGTGTGCTGTTTATCTGTCCTTGCAGATCCATTCTCTTCTCTACTTTACTCTGCACCCTGGGAAGCTGACCCTAACAGACTCCTTCTATGGGTTCCATTGCCACCTGGCTTCTGGCTGGGTTCAGCCAATGGTTGGCACTGACAGGGGATTGGGGGGCTGTGAAGAGTGACCTGGGAGGGGGTTCTCCCAGCCAGGAGGCCATGACTTGGCTAAGTTCTAGGCAGCCTCGCTGCCACTAACCCCAGGGAACTGCACTCCCCCTTGATGGTTTTCTTGAACTCTGCTCACATCTTAAAGACCCCCTTTATTCACGTCCCACCCCCATTACAGATTTAGTGTACTACCTGCATCTGCTGGGAACCCATACAGCTCACTACACAGGTAGTGAACTTGAAAAGGTTGTATGTCACACACATTAAAGAAGGTATTGAGTATAACTGTCTGCTATTGATCTGCGGGTTGGGTAAGGACGGGCTGTGTCTCTCCAGGCACTAATTGGTGGATTTGCATCTTCTCCCCTGTTGGCCTCTTTCTTCTCCTGTTCCTGCCCAGCCAGGAATTTTCCACCTAGTAAGACTTCCAGATACTTAAATGTCCTTTTAAATGCTGTGAATCTGGAGAGAGTGACTCAGGGGCAAGTGAGAGTTTATTCTGGTGCCAGTGGTGTCTGTTTTGTGCCTCGTGTCCAGCGAGGGCCATGGTGGTGCCGGTGGTCCAGAGATGTGCCCCCATCAGACTCTTCCTGCCACAACCAAACCCCTGGTTGGCAAGAAGGTTTAACTTAGAGACTGTTCAGTTATGTATGAGTGATAATGTTTGTGGATACATTTGTAAAGCAGATGTGATGATTATCATAGCAAACCCTGGCCAAAGCAGAGAAAGGAGAAAACCCATGAAAAATCCTGCATCTGATGCAGCTCTGCTCTGATGTCCAGATCAGAATTGGAATTATCTCCATTTCTTTAAAGGTGCAGACAGTTAATCCCGCAGCTCTGTGCTCTGACCAGAATCTGTCATTTGTATCTGGCAGATTGCTAAAAAAGATCCCCAGTGAATTATTTCTCCTATGTCATGTCCCTTTGCAGTGTGACCTTGCTTTCTCCTCCCAGTGAGGGGTTGGGGTCCATTTCTCCACCTTCTGGAATCTAGGTTGGACTTCTGACTTATTTTGGTGAAGAGAATGCAGCAGAATTGACATCCTGAGATTTAAGGAGCCTTTTCAAAAGGCTTTTGCTTTCACTCAGAGGAAAACATATTTACTATGTAAAGAAGCCCAGAGTATCCATGTGGAGAGGCCACGAGGAGGAAAACAGAGACTCTGCAGAGCAGAGAGGAGGGGTCCGTGCTGAGCTCTGCTGGGCTTCCCTGGTGGCAGAGTGGTTGGGAATTCGCCTGCCAATGCAGGGGACACGGGTTCGAGCCCCGGTCCAGGAAGATCCCACATGCCGCGGAGCAAGTGGGCCCGTGTGCCACAACTGCTGAGCCTGCACTCTAGAGCCCGCAAGCCACAACTACTGAAGCCCGCGTGCCACAACTACTGAGCCCACATGCCACAACTACTGAAGCCTGCACGCCTAGAGCCGTGCTCCCCAACAAGAGAAGCCACCGCAATGAGAAGCCCGTGTACTGCAGCGAAGAGTAGCGTCGGCTCAACGCAATTAGAGAAAGCCCTCCCGCAGCAATGGAGACCCAATGCAGCCAAAAATAAATAAATAAATAAATTTATTTAAAAAAAAAAGTCACCACTGTAATGAGAAACCCGCATACCTCAATGAAGACCCAACGCAGTAAAAAAAAAAAAAAAAAAAAAAAAAAAGCCTCAGAATTGGGAGCAAAGAACATGATTGTCCATCCTCATAACTGAGAGCAAAGAAAATCATTGTTGTTGGCTGCCAACAGGGTGTGATGTGATTATTATTTGGGTGGGTTATTACGCAGCAGTAGAAAGCTGGTACACTATCATGTCCAGCTTTACTTGACACACAGGGTGATGGGCTTGGAACCCATGAATTCACAAATAATGAGTGAATATTTTTTCAATAAATACTTTATGCATTGTCGTCTACTAGAAAGAGTCCAGTCTTGGATCTGGGTTTGGATCCTGACCCTGTGGGTGATCTTTCTGACCATGACTTTCCACATTGGTTAAACAACTGTGGAGCATCGTGAGATTATAGGAGATAATGAACGTAAAGCACACGGGCGTAGTGAGCACCAATAAATGCGGCCATTAATTCACCTTTATGACTGTGAAGAGCACAGGGTCTTTGCTTTCAGTATTACAGGTTAGTGAAGAAGTATAGTTAATTTGGGAGATGAATATGATAAACTCCAAACTAACCATACAACAGAGTCCAGGCAGGGAGAGAGGGATTCCTTCCAGGGAGTGTCTTCCTAAAAGAGGTGGCATCTGAACCAGGGCTCTCAAAAGAAAATAGATTTTAGCAAGCTGGCAGTCTCCGGCAATCTCTAGATGACAGGCGGTCTCCTTAATGACAGCAATTCTTGTCGCTTGGGGTTTTATGTATTGTTGGATTTTATTCCTTGTTTATCTTTGCAGCTCTTTCCTCTTAAAGTACAGTATACCCACAGATCAGCACCAGGGCAGTACACGTGGGAGGTGGTAAGTGGAAGGCAGAGTGCTTCCATATGGAGGGGCCAGGATCTGTCCTGCCTTTCCCCCAAAGACTCCAGCCCTCAAATACCACTGCTCTGAGTGTAAACAGGGATACACCAGCTTGGATTCCAGAGCCACTGAGCAGGGCTGGATTTCAGCCAGTTGCACATGGCATTTTGCCTACCTAGATCCTTCTGTGTCAGCAGTCAGTGTGTTGGATTTTATACAGTCTGGCCGACAGTGGCAGTAGCCATGGGCCTCGGCCTACCCTTCTTGAGTTAGGTAGATAACGTTTCAATCTCAGCTGCATTATAGTTTCAACTTTGGCTATGTTACTTCACTTCTTTGTGTCCAGTTTCCTCCTTTGTAAAATGGAGACACTTAGACCTCTTTTATAGGCTGTTGTGGGGATTAGATGAGGTGACACATGGAGGGCTGCCAAGCCTGTGCCTGGCAGGCTGCTGGCCCTCAACAAATGCTCTTTCTTTTTGTCTTCCTCTCCTGCTCTCACAGGTTGGTTTTCCTTTAAATAATGCTCCCCTCCCTCTCCCTGACTTTTCTCAGTAGTGCTGTCCCTTTAGCTCTGCCTCACTCTTAGCTGCTTCTGTTGGCGGGAAGAGGCCAGCATCATAGCACGTGTGAAGACAGCAAGTTTGAAGAAGGATTTGAGTTCAAATCTTGATGCTACTCTTCACTGGCTCGGTGACCTCGGAAAGTTACTTATGCTTGCTGAGCTTTTGTTTTCTTACTTGCAAAACGGGCATCCAAATATCTACTTTATACAATCCTTCTGAGATTAAATGACTTAATGAATAAAACATACCCAATCCAGGGCTTACTCAGTGTCTCTCCCCTTCATCCAGGAATATGTAATCTCCATCATGTTCCAACTTGTATTTTGGCCAATCACTCTGGCTTCTGTACACCCTTCACAGGCAATAACCAAAGGGACTGAATTTAATGGCATTTCTAGAGTTGTGTTCTCTGGTGACTCATCTGGAAAATGGAGCCAGGCATTGAATGAGTGTTCTCTTGGCCTATCCTCGAGGCCTGGTTGTCCTACTTAACTGGAGCCAGAGTCCTGAGAGCAGATTCTGTGGTGATGTGGCCCAGGGAGGAGCTGGATTTGCCACCCCTCCACGCCAGATTCTTCCCCAGGGCCTGGGGCTGCAGGAAAAATAAGACAAAAGTCTGCCTCTGAGTAGCTCAGAGTTTAGCAGAAAGGACCAAAATATAAGGGTTTGACTTTACAGTCTGGGCTGCAGATATTGTCCTCCAAGTGTCCTGGAGTGCAATCTTCTCTCTAACTCCCTCCTGCTCTTACTAAAAGAAGTCTATTCATTCTCCTCCAGGAACCCTGTTAGGGTTCCTGGATACTCACCACTGTGTGTGTGGAGAGGCCCAGACCTGCTGTCTCCCAGCTCATCACAAGAATACAGGAGGCAAACCCTATTGTCTAAGGCAGGAGGTGCCCACCTTCCACAGGAGATGGCTTGCTTTAGGATGGTTTGGTGGCTGCTGGGTGCTTGGACAGGGGAGCTGATGTAGCAGTTGTAGTGAAGGGAGTCTGAAGGAGCCTTTTTCTCTATTCTTCTTGTTGCTACTGACCAGGTTTCTTCAAGGGTGGATGATTCTCCTTTCCAAGGTTGAACTTCGGCACTGATCAAATGGACAAATTCTTGCCTGGTAAACACTGCCAGATGTGGCAGAAAAGGCTGGTACTCACCAATATTCATGTTCTTTTCTTCCTCCTGGGCATGGAGCTCAGCTAGACTCCCAGACTCCCTTGAAGCTACGTGTGACCATGTGACTGGGCTCTAGCCAGTGGAATGTGGGTGGAAGTAATGGCACCATTTCAAGACCTGGCCCACGTGTGATCCTTGCTCTCTTTCTTCACCCACCTTCTGTATGGAAAGAACTCTGAGGACCTACATGGAAGGGGCCTGGGTTCCTGAATAACACATAGAGCAAGCCTCCCATCCCTACCACTTGGCACTGGGCTATGGCATAAGACAGAAATAAACTTGTAATGGGTTCGACTATTGATTTAGGCCCTCAAGTGATTTCCTCTAAAGTGACTTGCTGTCCCCATTTCTAGATATAACAGAAACTGACCTCATTTGAGGTGGCCCTTTTCAAAGAGTCAATTATACAAGTGACCAGGAAAATCCATTACAGTGAGATGAAGTGGTAACAGGGACATGCAGAGGCTCTGGGAGCTCAGAGAAGGCTGTTAACCCAGGCTTGGAGGCTCATTCAGGAGAGACTCTGCCGAGCAACTCAGAGGGCAAGGTGGGGGATGGTGAGGATGAGGAGGAAGAGGCAAGCAGGCGCTAAGGAATCTGGGGCAGAGTAAGTGGTAGGGGGTTGAGGCCTCTGGCCAAGGCCAAGTTAGGAGTCCCAGTTGAAGGAGAAACAAGGAGCCCTAGGGCAAAGCTTTAAGATCTTGAGTCTTGTAAGAGCTGGCTTGGTTGGCTTGGTTTTAGGATTCAAGTCTGGGGAAGGGTGTGTGCAGTTGAACAGGAGATGAAGCAAACAGAGCCATCCAAAGTCTCCAAATTACTGTCAGTTGGCCAGACCTACCATAGGATCTGCAGGGAAGCCCCTACATGCATCTGAGGTATTCTAGGTAGGGAGTGGTGATGGATGATGGGTTTGAGATCCATTTAAGAGATACAGCAGGACTTGGTGACTGCTGGGAAGAGAGGAGTTGAGGCCAATATCCAGCTTTTTGGTTCAGGTGTCTGAATGGAAGGTTCTACCATTCACTCACAGAGGGGGCTTGGGATGAGCGGTATCTTGGGGCAGGTGTGAAAATGAATCTGGTTTGGGGAATCTTGGGTTTGAAGGGCCATTCAGTTCCTGGCTCCATTTTCCAGATGAGTCACCAGAGAACACAACACTAGAAGTGTCATTAAATTCAGTCCCTTTGGTTATTGCCTGTGAAGGGTGTACAGAAGCCAGAGTGATTGGCCAAAATACAAGTTGGAACATGATGGGGGACTACATATTCCTGGATGAAGGGGAGAGATATCGAGTAAGCCCCGGATTGGGTATGTTTCATTCATTAAGTCTAAGTCATTTAATCTCAAAAGGATTGTGTAAAGTAGGTATTTGGATGCCCATTTTGCAAGTAAGAAAACAAAAGCTCAGTAAGCATAAGTAACTTTCCTGAGGTCACTGAGTCAGTGAGCAGAAGTTTGAAGGGCCTCTGGGACACCCCGCAAAAGAAGTCCAGTAGGCAGATAGCGATTTGAGTCTGGATCTCGTGAGTGTGGTTGGAGCTGGAAGGGGGTAAGTGAGAGGAGAAGCAGGCCAAGACCGAATCCTTGGGAGCACCGACACTTATGGGATGGACAGACAAAGGAGGGCACTTGTAGCTCCTTTGGGTTCCCCCCAGCTCCCAACAACAAGCCTCCCTTCCTGTTTAGGATACAACCATGCAACGCCCGGATGGTTTCTTCAGCTTCAGCTTCGTTTCCCTTAGACTAGCTGTTGGCTAAGGCCCAAACATGCTCCCTTTCTGAGCCCACCTAAGCTGGGATAACCCCACCAAGGCAAGTTCTGTTCTGCATTAGGACCCTGCTCTCCTAAGTCTTCATATCCAAGCTTTGGTTTTCCACCCCCGCTGCTTCAGCCTCAGTCTTGGAATTGGCGTTGGTGGCAAGGCCTCTGGCTGCATAATTCATTACGGGCCCCGCTCTCCTCCTCAGGCAGCCCACTGACAGTCTGACTCAGGCGTGAGTTCACACTCTGGGAATTTTAATAAATGCTGAGCATGCCAGCCAGCCCAGATTTCTCTGTTTCTGTGCCAGTGTCTTCTCTAAGGTGACCCCTTCCCATTTGTCATCCTCTGTGCCAGACTTCCTCTGGCCTTTTAATTAAAGTCCCCCACCAAAGAAGAAAGCATTTAGAAGGTGTGGTGAATGCTCCTTTAAGCTAATTGACCAAGGTGTCTGAACATTCATGTGGTTTTGTTTGAAGAGTCTGACCTGGGTCAGGAACATTTGCTTTCCATGGGGTTCATTTTTTTCCTTCTTGAAACTTCCACAGAACATTTTTTTTTCAGATTGATCTGAGCCAAATATTCCCCTAACTTGCCTAAGTTGTCACAGATGATTATCTGGCAAAAAAATACTGTAGACCTATCTGATTTGGTGTTATTGGTTGCAGAATGATCAGATTCCATAAAAATCACCCAAAGGATTTCTCCCAGCCCTTATGAAAGCATTACTTGGGTGTTGCTCTTCATGCCAGAAACCACTATGATTCCTAACTGGGTCTTTTAACCACCGTGCTACTCTTTTTATCTCTAAGACTGCTTTTCCTGCAGTGACCCAGTGGGTTCACTAGGAGATGGATCCTCCAGCCACCCTGGACACCTCCTTCTTTCTCAGGCTCCACATTCAACCAGCTACAGGCCTGGCTGATTTGTTCAATACATATTTATTAACAGTGGACCATATGACAGGGATTATGTTTCAGCATTGGGAGTAGAGTGGCGAGCCACATGGAAGCAGTGCCCACAGTTCTAGAGATTCCACTTCATAAGGAAGACACTGAAACAAGCAATTACAATCGAGAGGGGTAATTCTTATGGTAGGACTACACCACTGTAAGCTTTCATTTAGCTCAGGATAAACAAATCTATCAACGCGAGGTTAGCTTTAAATTGCAAAGGTCTTATGCAAACATTGGCCATTCATTAATATTATCAATGAGTTCTTAGAATCTACTCTCAAACATGAAAGGAAAGGAGGAAAGGGCCCAAGCTGTGGGTTAGTGAGAGACACACGAGGAGGTGAAAGCCAATGGTGAGAAAACGCGGGGTGGGACTCCAGGACTGAAGAAGAACTTCATTTTTTCAAACTGCAGAGTTACTGGTCTCTGTGGTGAAAGGGAATTTCTGAACCATGAAATGGGATGGAGGCCACCAAGACCGCTTAAACCCTTTGCCTTTACTCCCCACTCTCTGCTTCCTACCCAGGAGGCTACCGTTGAGGGAACTGGGCTGCAGAGAGGAGAAGGGACCAGCCGAGGTCCCACAGTGAGCCAGTGACAGGCCTGGGCTGGACCCTGGGCCTCCTGACTTCTGCTCCAGGTACTTTTCTCACTATACATTTTTTCATTTTCTTGGTCAGGGGCACCCTTAATTCAATAAAAACAAAATTCACCATTTCCTTTCTGACCAAGGACATCCTGTTTTACCTTTGGGTGTCACAAACACAAATACACACTGATTGGCAGCCTGGTCATGTGCTCTCCCAGGCGCGATACGGGCTGGGCCCTGGCCTAGTGCCTGCCTTTTCGGGGCTGCTGGTGGTTATGAAGGGATCATCACAACACCTGGGTGGAGGTCGTGGTGGGGGAAGGGAGGGGCCTCCCAGCAGGCTCTGCAAGGGCAGCCAGATCGGAGGTATGCACTGGACGGCCCAGGGACGCCCTAAGCTTGCCATCCGGGGGCCCCCAATTGTCCTAATCGCATGCGAGCTGGTCAGTGTTGAGGCTTCTCCTACAGGCTCTGCTCCAGAGCCCCTGAGCCATCCTGACTTGGGTGCAGGTCCAGCTCTCTCAACTCGGTGGATATGGAAGGAGACTTGCAGCCTGGAGTGAGCTTGGGGTTGCCTGTGTACCTGGGGATGATGGCAAGACCTAATGTTAACTGAGAGTTTACCACCTGCCCAGAATTGTTGAAAGTGCTTCATGTGGGACAGCCTACTTAATCCTCCTGACAGCCCTAGTAGGAAGGTATTGTTTTGAATATCTGTATCATACAGATGAGGAAACTGAGGCACAGAGGCACCTCCCACAGACAAGAAATAGCTGCACCAGGATTCAGACCCAAACAGGATGATTTCAGGGGCCATGTATTGAACTATTAGGGATGCTGGGAATTGCAGCCCACTCCCAGCTGGGTCCCATACAACTGGGCTTTTGCCTCAGATTCCCTGATCTGTACTTCAAATCCTTGATGAGGTTAAGACCTTCTATATTAGTCAGGACTTAGTTGCATGTGTCAGAAACTGAAATTGGTTTAAGCACAAAAGGAACTGGGTTGGCTTCCTCTGCTGGAAAGTCTAGGGGTTGTGCTGAATTAAAGCACAATTGAAACTAGGCGCTCTAATGATCAAGTCAGGATTTTCCTTCTTTTTCTCTTTCTACTCTGTGCTCCTTTGTACTTGCTGCATTCTCAGGCAGGTGCCTCCCAAGTGAGGAAAGGTGGCTACCAGCAGCTCCTGGCTGGTGCTTCTCTTCCTAGTTTTAGGAGCAGATTCCTGCCCTAGTTTTAAGAGAAGCCCCTGTACTGACTCTCATTTGTACTAACTCTGTTCATGTGCCCGTCCTGAACCAATCACTAGGACCATTCCCTCCTAGGGACTCCACTGGCAGAATTCCATTCTTGAGTCAGGATGGAGCCAGTGGAAGCCCTCTTTGAACCACTTGGACTGGGAGAGTTGAAGGTGGAGAGGGGCCACCAGTGAGCGACCAGCTGCTTCGTATCCATCC
Source organism: Physeter macrocephalus (assembly GCF_002837175.3). Lineage (NCBI taxonomy): Eukaryota > Metazoa > Chordata > Mammalia > Artiodactyla > Physeteridae > Physeter > Physeter macrocephalus. The sequence goes on from NC_041217.1 coordinate 137,304,882, forward strand.
CAGCTCACCTGGGTTGCAGCAGAGTGCACAATCCAGAAGATCAAGGAATAGCCTTGTGCATCAGTCAGGAAATAGACGGCTCAAATTAGGATGCATCGAGAAATTAATAAGGGTACTCTTCATGGCGGAATGGCGGGTAAGGAGATCACAAGGGATGTCGCGGAACTTTGGAGTTAACAGCAGAGAGGTTTTTTACCATTCCTTGTCCTGAAAGGGTGAGGGGGTGGTAACTGGACCAAGGAAGAGAGGGCTGTATGGAAGGCCCCCCCTCCCCCAGCATCTGGATCTGCAGTGGAGGGATTCAGCCAGCCTGTGGTGACCAAAAAGAGAGGGCACTGGGGGAATAAATACTCCAACCTCTTTATTCTCTTTCTTTAATCTCTGGATCATATTTCCCATTGTTCCCGTGAGGACAAGGACACCCAGTGATATAATCCATATGTCAGCCAGCAGGGACAGAGAGTCAAGTACAGAAAGCTGGTAAGTGGTGGAAGGGGCCTGGGCTCAGCTGACATATTGGCATGTGACCTTGTTGTTTCTGCCTTGAGGTTGTTGGAGATGGGAGCATTTATTTAGTATAGAGGAAAAAAGGCTAGCGTCCTGTCCTGGTATACTGTCAGCGCAGACAACTGACTGTCCCGGACTGAGAGAAAGCTGTGGGTGGGAGAAGAGAGGTGAGCCCACTCAGGACCAAAACAAACCAAAATTTTAAAAGTAGGGTCCAGAGACTTCACTGGTGGTCCAGGGGTTAAGACTCCGCACTTCTATTGCAGGGGTCGCAGGTTCTATCCCTGGTTGGGGAGCTAAGATCCCGCATGCTGTGCAGAGCGGCCAAAAAAAAAAAACCAAAAACAGTTCACATTTGTGAATAGATTCTGCCTTTTGAGGAGGTGGGGTTGGAACTGAGGGGTTGGACATCCATATGCAGTTCTGAGTGGTCTTTAAAAGTGTAGGCTGCCTGAGTTCAAGTTCTAACTGCAAGTTTGGGAGAGGTATTGGGTTGGCCAAAAAGTTCAGATTTTTCCATAAGGTGTTACAGAAAAGCTGAACGAACTTTTGGGCCAACCCAATACTTAAATTGTGCCTCAGTTTCTTCATCTGTAAAATGGGAATTATACTATTACCAGTCTGATGGGGTAGTGGCACAGATTAAATAAAATTGTTCCAAGCACTTAGAACAGAGTCTAGTACACAGTAAGGGCTCAGTACTTGTTAGCTGCTATTATTGTTATTATTATTGGCAAGAGCACTGAACAGAGAGTCTTCAGACTTATATACCAGTCACGCTCTACTATGACTTGCTTTGTGCCCTTGGGTGAGTCACTTTCCTTCTTAGCCTTTGTTTTTCTCTTCTCTAAAGTTAAGGGGTGGGATTCAAAGTTTCTGAAGACGCATTTTGGCTTGAAAATTCTAAATTCTGCAAGTCCCAAGTCCATCACAGATTTTGCAAAGGTGCCCAAAGGGGAAATGTGTTTCCAGGGCCCCTCGGACTCCTGCCAAAGAGAGCTCAGGTTTCTCCCCCCAGCATCAGCTTGAGGAGTTCCCAGTAAGGGGGATCTAGATGGCTCCTCCCCACAGGTGTCTCAGGGCCGCATGCGAATCTATTTTTGATGGCCTCCACCTGCAGGAGATCTCCTGCCAGGGGGAGGGGCCATCCCTTTGCGGCTGGTCCTTGAGGCAAATCACTCACTTGTGAAGGTCTCCCCTGAGGCCTGAAGTTCACCTTCGGGAGGGCCCTGAGCTGGCTGGGCGAGGTGTGGGACCGCTAGGAGGCTGTTACACCATCTGTGGGTGAGTAGGATGGCCCAAGGCCAGTTAATGTTCTGAAATCTCATCTGGGGTTTTCAACTGCCAATTTGATCTCAAATGGCTTGAACTCAGGAAATTTGCCTTCCAGTTCTCTTTTCCTGCTTCCTCTTTGTGTTTCTTCTATTCCTTTCTCTTGATAAAGGTAAGCCCCTTAGTCTGGCCTCGGGCATTGGCTCCGCTGCCTCCCAGCTCTCCTTGCTGCCTCTGCGGCCCTTGCTCTCTGAGCTCCTGCTCCTCCTGGGGGCCTTAGTTCCTTGATTATGCCAAGCGGTTCGCACCTCAGGGGCTTGGCACATGCTGTTCCCATGCCTGAAACACCTCTCCATCCCTTTTCTCATCAGCTAACTCCTCATCCTTTGGATCTCAGTTTAAAGCTCATTTACTCCTTGGAGCCTCTGTTGACACCCGTGGTTACTAGTGGTTATGGGTTTGGAGGATGTTCTCAATGTCTATTTTCCCAACAGGTCAGGGAGGGCAGGGCTGTTTCTGCCCAATTCGCGCTGGCCTCCCTGTGCCTGGGACAGAATCTGGTGCTTGGTCACTATTTGTAATTAATTGATCCCTCTCCATTTGTTGCTGCTTCTCTTCTTCTTCCTCCTTCTTGTCTTTTTTTCTTCCCATCTTCTCTTTCTAAAATGCAAACCTGATGACGTCAGCATCTGTTAAGATTGTCTGACTTTCCCATCTTCTTGGATAAAGGTTTGATTTACAGGACTCACCAGGACGGCCCCTTGCCCTCTTCCCAACCCTGTCCCCACAAGCACTTTCTTTCACTCCAGGCATGCCCGCCCACACCCAAATGCTCTTTCCTATCTTCGGGCTTCTTCACAGACTGCTCACTCTGCCTGGACTATCTTCCCTGACTGTTACCTCCAGTTTTTTTAGTTCACAGCTCAAGGGTCCCTTCTCTTGGAAATTTGCACTTAACCTTCTGGACTGACCAGTTGCCTCTTCCCTCTCCCACAGTCCCTTGGGCCTCCCTTCCTCATGGTTCTGGCCCTGCTGGGTTGGACTTGTCTCTTTATTTGTATTCCTCACTACAGTGGGAAGGGCCTTAAAGGACCATGCCTCCATTTGGAATCCCTGGTACCTTGTATATATTGCCTTGCACACAGTAGGTACTCAGCAGAAGTTTACTGAATACTGAGTTTTGTTAATGATAGTTAACCGGGTTACGTCCAGCTTTGTACTGAGATAACATATCACTTACTATCTGAACAGACATAACAGTTACTCCACCCTTGCCAATGACTCTCCAGTTTTGGGGTATCGTGTGTTTAGGGGAGATGGCTCTATCCTCAGTCCCAGGAGGATGAATCATGGTTGGTTGGAGTCATCCATGGTGGTCTCAAACTCTTTGTCAGTAATTGGTTTGGATATGGACCCATGAACCAATCATATGGTCCCTAGGACTTGAGAGGAAACTCACTGTGGGGATTCTGGGAAAGAACTTTATTGCTGAGAAGAGAAATGCACAAGAAAAAATGTCCCCTTTTTTAGATAGAGTGTCCTTGAGTGATCCCTGCTGCAGCCATCTTGTGACCATGAGGCAAGAAATCAGCAACATGGGCTTCCCTGGTGGCGCAGTGGTTGAGAGTCCGCCTGCCGATGCAGGGGACATGGGTTCATGCCCCGGTCCGGGAAGATCCCACATGCCGCGGAGCGGCTGGGCCCGTGAGCCATGGCCGCTGAGCCTGCATGTCCGGAGCCTGTTCTCCGCAACGGGAGAGGCCACAGCAGTGAGAGGCCCACGTACCGCAAAAAAAAAAAAAAAAAAAAAAAATCAGCAACATGCTGAGGTCACAAATCACAAGGCTGGCCAGCACTGAGCCTTTGACGACATCTTCCTGCCCCCAAATTAACCAAATGTAGAATTTCCCCTCGTTCCTGGACTTCTGGCTACGTGGGTTAGTAAACCTTTATTGTTTAAGCTATTTAAAATCAAGTCTTCTGTTACTTTTAGCTGAAAACATTTAAACTGATTTACTGCCCGTGTGTTCTTGGGCAGGTGACTTATTCTTGCTCAACTTGAGTTTCTTTATCTGTAGAGAGAGATGCCAGTCTTTCTGCACATCTTTTCATTGGTGATCTTGTAAGAGAAGTGAATTTACTTGGAAAGAGGGCAGAGCTGCACGAATAAAAGAAGGGGTTGGCATCGGCCCCCGCTAGGGGGCTGGATGGAATAAAAACACTGGAGATGGCTTGCTCTTCCTCCTTTGTTTTTGGACCAGGTGGTAGGTTTAAACATTGAAAAGTATAGAATGAACTTCCGCAAAGCAGGAGACTGGGTTTCACTCAGCTGCTTTCTCACCAAGCTGCAAAATCCAGAAGCAAACAGGAAAGTTAAGCTCTGCCCCGTGTCGTAATGTCTTTACTACATTGCCCTGGTCACATACATTATTTTTTATTCACCTGAATTGAACTTTTAAAGGAATGAAAAAAACTGTAGAATAACATAAGGTGAGAATTTCCCATCCAATTCTTCCTCCCATCTGCTAACTCACACTGTCCACAGCACTCCCCAAACCAACCACTATTGCTCACTTGTTTTTCTGCCTTAGAGGTGTTTTATGTACGTACAAGCACAGAGTACACAAAATAGAGTATTATTCCCCCACTTTTTTTTTCACTTAATCAGTTTATCACTGTTCTGCACTTTCACTCAGAAGTATATCTTGAGATTTTTCCTTAACAGCACGTAGCAAACTTAATTATTCTTTTTCTTTTGTAGTATCACAATATTTCATTGTAGGGTGTATCAATTTATTTACTCCGTTCCTCATTGGTGGTCCTTTAGATGTTTCTAATATTCATTATTACAAACACTGTTGTAATGAATAACTCCATGATAAGTCTGGTTTAACCATAGGAAAAATTTTTAGGAGCAGAATTGCCGGGACAGAGGATATATGCATTTATAGCACTCTGAAAAGTAGCCCACTTGAATCTTAAGTACTGAATCAGGGCCAAAGGAAAAAGACTTGAAATTCCCTTCTTTTATCCACACCTGTATCTGTTCCAAATATCATTCTGGGCCAATCTGACTACCTTTCTTTGCTCTGCAAACATTTACTGTAGACATGGGATGGCTATTCTGGTGGAGTGGCTCTTTCCTGAATGAATGAGCCTAGTTAAGAGCCTGGAGATGATTTCGCAGATGAGGACTTGAAGCCCAGAGAGGTAGAGTCATTTCTCCAGGGCTCTATAGCAGAGCTGGAGCCAGGACGTCGGGCTGCTTGAGCCCCAGTCCAGGACTCTTTCCTTTGTGCAGGCTGTCTTTTTCCATTGCAGTGCTCTTCGGAAACCTCCGCAGGGAGATGCCACATAATTAAGTTCACATCTTGAATAGTTTTCTTCACAGACCCCTTATGTATTCTTCAGTCCTGTCACATGGAACCACTCACCGCTTGTTCGTTCGTGTGTTCATTCATTCATTCGTGGTTCACAGAAAGGAAATAAACCTCAGAGTGCCCTGCAGACGTGGAGGGACTGGCTGTGTGCTGCGTGGTTGCTCTGCTCTGAACTGGCCCAGCGTCACCAGGAGTCGGGAGGCCAGTCCTGCCTGCTCCATGTCAAGAGAATAAAATCAGGCTGGACACCAGGGGAAGGAGCCAGAATGGGGAGGGAACTTAAAAACAGGTCTCGTAAAGGCACGATGGGGGGAAGTGGAAGTGATTGTCTTCAAGAAGGGTTTTGGAGAGTCAAAGGTCTGTGTTCAGGCTGAGGCTTCCCTGAGCAGAGGGGCTGGGGGTTCCGTGCTGCCCCTGAGAGGAGAGGAAGACAGATGCCTGGGCTGATGGCAGGCAGGAGGAAGGGCGGGAGCTGACATTGCCTGGGCTGGGCGGCTTTGAGGGGTGAGCAGGTCATTCTTGCCGAAGACCCTTCAGTGGCCTCCCATGACTTTTAGGATAAAGACCACACTTCATGCCATGGCCTAGCAGAGCCAGCATGGTCTGGTTTCCTGCCCCCCGCCCCCCTCCCCTTCAGGCTCTCCTTATTATTATTATTATTATTTTTTTGTACGCCGGCCTCCTCTCACTGTTGTGGCCTCTCCCGTTGCGGAGAACAGGCTCCGGGCGCCCAGGC
>NC_041217.1:137312086-137313514 GCF_002837175.3 Physeter macrocephalus
CGGTACGCGGGCCTCTCACTGTTGTGGCCTCTCCCGTTGCGGAGCACAGGCTATGGACGCGCAGGCTCAGCGGCCATGGCTCACGGGCCCAGCCACTCCGCGGCATGTGGGATCCTCCCGGACCGGGGCACGAACCCGTGTCCCCTGCATCGGCAGGCGGACTCTCAACCACTGCACCACCAGGGAAGCCCTGAGGTCCTGAATTTCTAATGAGCTCCCAGGTGGAGTGAGGTTGCTGGCCTAAGACCACCCTTGGAGGAACAAGGCCGCTGGGGACCACAGACGTTTGAGAGCAGGAGGTCCCTGACAGCCACAGCGGGTTGGTGCCGAGATTTGGTGTCAAAAGCCTGGGGCCTGTTCCTCCTCCTGCCACACGTAATGCAGGTGCTGTCAGCAGGTGGCAGGAACACCTAGCTGTGGGATCACAAATGCACTCAGGCGCCTGGCTGTTTCTGACAAGCCTCCCTCTAAATCAGTCACCTTCCGGAACTGGGGGGGACGGCTCACTGTGTGTGTGTGTGGGCTGCCCAGGTGGGCTGGAGCCAGGCCCGGGTTTGAGACCAGGAGCTGCTACATATTCATGAGAGGCTCGGGGGTGCTGCTTCCCCTCTCTGAGCCTCAGTTTCCTCACTTGTGAAATGGCAGGATACTGCTTGCTAACTCACAGGTCATTGCTATGAGGCTTGAATGACATAAATGCATGTCAGGTCCTCAGCTGGCAGGTAGCAAATACTTGAGTGTTTGTTTTTCGTATTTTCATTTTTATGGGAGTCCAGTCTTTCAGGCAATTTCTTGGTGATGAGGAAGGGAGGATTGGAGGGTTACTCAGCTTCCTACACACAGGGTCAGCAGGAGGGATACCTCATCCTCAACAGGCTCCGGACGCCCAGGCTCAGTGGCCATGGCTCACGGGCCCAGCTGCTCCGCGGCACGTGGAATCTTCCCGGACCGGGGCACGAACCTGTGTCCCCTGCATCGGCAGGAGGACTCTCAACAACTGCGCCACCAGGGAAGCCCTAGGCTCTCCTTATTTTACCGTCTCCCCTGCTACTGGGCCTCCCTTCTTTGATCACACCACATCGTTACCTGTTTCAATGCCCTAGCACGTGCTGCTCCCTTTAGAATGGGGCCGGTGACAGGTCTTTCCTCAATGGTATTGCATGACATAATAACAACAATGATAATAATAATAGCAGACACATTGAGACCACTCACCACATCCCAAGTATTCTAAGCATTTTACATCTATGTTAACTCATTTAATGTGCACAGAAGCCCTGTGAGGCAGGTGGTGCTTTTTTTTTTTTTTTTTTTTTTTTTTCTGCGCTCCGCGGGCTTCTCACTGTTGTGGCCTCTCCCGTTGCGGAGCACAGGCTCCGGACGCGCAGGCCCAGTGGCCATGGCTCACGGGCCCAGCTGCTCCGGGGC
>NC_041217.1:137314219-137350474 GCF_002837175.3 Physeter macrocephalus
CTCTCAACCACTGCGCCACCAGGGAAGCCCTCTGAGGGCCTTTGTGGTCTGCTCCTTTCCTACTCCCGCTTCTCCAGACTCTTCACGTCCACTCTTGTCGCTGCAGCCATATTGGACGTTTCTCTGTTTCCACACCAGGTCTCTGCCCGAAGGCTCTCTCCTGACTGTTCATCCTTTGAGTCTCCTCAGGGACGTCTCTGACCCCACGTGGCTGGGCTTGATCCTCTGCTCTGTCCCTCCCTAGAACCCTGTGCCTCTCCTGTCATAAGGGGCCCCATGCTCTTACAATCAGTACATTGAACAGGTACAGCTTGGTGAGATACAAGCGTGAGACAGTTTTATTTCCCTGTAATCATTGCCTTCAGATGTGTTTGATGGAATGTCCCTTTATAGCAGATCTGAGCGTTTTCTGGACAGTTAGTCCTTTAAAACTCTAATGTCACTTCCAATTTAGAATTTATTTTCTTCCTGGTCCAGGCCAGGCTTTGGCCTGAAGGATCTGGATCAGGAAGGAGATGTGTCTGCCTTTTCTCCCCTCCTACACTCCTCACTTTTCTGCTTCTGGATCTTTCAGGGTTATGGATGCCATAGTGTGGGGAAGGGCAGCAGCACCCATTAAGTGCAGGGTGTGATATTTTAAATGAATGAATGAAGGGCATGGGCTTAGGAATTAATCCCAGCTTTGGTTTAGCTTTAGGCAGGATTAGTTATTACTCAGGACCGTGGGCAAATCAATTTCTTTCTTTAAGCCTCAGTTTCTTTATCTCTAACATGGGGTTAATAATCTCTACTTGGCGGTTCAGGGTGAAGAGAAAACGTAAAATGAGGTAACTATAAACAACTGAGTGCCTCACAGGAGTGCATAATTGCTGCTTCATAAATATTAATTCCTCTTCCTTATCTGTGAATGGGGGTGGGGAGGAGGTGATAATGCAAGTCCCATAGGGCTGGGCTCCGGCTGCCTGTGATAACATGCGAATGGGGGCTTAACAATAATCATTTCATTTCCTTAGGATTCCCATGTGATCCTTTCTAAAGCCTCTGACTTTACAAGGTGACCTCAAAGTCTCTAAAAGACATAGACCAAAAGGGCTTTTGCTCCCCACTGCGCTAGGCTCTGTCCTGGGCGTGGGAGGCACACACACTGGATAGACTCCAGCCCTGACCTTAGGGCGCTCAGAGGCTCACTAAGGACAGAGACATCCCCAGTTCAAATTTGGGGTAGAAATGTAATGTGGACTATTCTAGGATAGGAAAGAGACATGGGAGCAATTTTTCTCTTGCCTGAATGTGATGCCAAAGATAGGCTTTAGAACTTGAAGGAAGCTTCACAGGACTCAAGCTACACCTATATTGCATGAGTGGGAAAGTAAAGGTCCAGAGAGGAGAAGCAACTGTCTGAGGTCACATTGCTATTCGTTGGTAGGGACAGGAGCACAGTGCACAGCTCAGAGCTTCCGCTTCTTTGGCTAATTCCTACTCCTCCTTCCCATTAAATGACACGGCCTTAGAAGAGCATTTCCTCTTCGCTCCCTCCACCCCCTGCACCCACCCTCCGCCACACACACACATGGTTGAGGCCTCGCATAATCTCACCTGCACTTCAGGCTTCCCGTTTGGTAACACTCATTACATCTATAATCAATCACTATTTAACGGCATTTTCTCCCATTGGATTGCAAGCCCCGTGAAGGCAGGAGCTCCTTCCCTCTTGTTCATTGCTCTATCTCCAGCACAGAAGGGGCTCAGTAAATAATTGTTGAAGGACAAAATGTTGTGTGCCCCTGACCCCTGTCCTCTGAGTACCTCTGAGCCTTTCGGGAAGTGAGGACCAAGGGCATAGGAAGTGATGCCATTCAGAGTCCCCTCTGTGCCAGGCATGGAACGGGGTGACTGTCTCAGATGACCTCACTGGATCTTCTAGCACCCGAGTGCCTGGTGGGGCCCCAGAAGGAGACAGAGTCAGGAAACAGGTTTAGATTTAACTTTAGTTTTTCTTAGAAGCCAGGGAGAGGTGTCATGAATGGACAATGGGAGAGATAATGACACATAGACGTACTCAGAACCTTCCCAGGGAAGCTAGTAATTCAAAGTCCAGTAGGCCTCATGTCACCAAAACCAGTGTGTGTGTGTGTGTGTGGGTGTGGCTGGTTGTTGACGGCACGGGCTCAAGCAAGGACTTCCCAGGGAAGCTAGTAATTCAAAGTCCAGTAGGCCTCATGTCACCAAAACCAGTGTGTGTGTGTGTGTGTGTGTGTGTGTGTGTGTGGGTGCGGCTGGTCGTTGACGGCACGGGCTCAAGCAAGGACGCATCTCCTGGGTTCTGTCCGCTCGTTGGTCTGCTGCATAGAGAGCCTTCACTGAACGAGTCAAGGGGGCAGTGACCATCACTAGTGGCCTCTAACTGTTCCCTGCTGTACATTCATTTACTGTCCAGTATACCCAACCCTACTGGAAACTGGGCTGTGACTTATTCCTTTCCTCTTAGCTCTGTGATCTTGGGTAAGTACTTTAAGCTCTCTGGACTTCAGATACCTCATCTATAAAATGGGGATAAAAGAGTACTCAGATAACAGGCATTCTGTGAAGATTAAATGTGTCAAAACCAGCAAAGTGCTTAGATAATGATATAAATAATTAACGTTTAGTGAGTACGATGTGCCAGGCCCTGTTCTCTTTCCATGACATCAAGAACAGTGTCTGGTCTTGGGTGGGTAAGGGTATTAGTTTGCCAGGGCTGCTGTAACCAAGCACCACCTCTGCTGTCGTAGTGTAAAAACAGCTGAGGACAGCACATAGACATATGGGTGTGGCTGCATTCCAATAAAACTTTACTTACAAAAATGGGCCAGTTTGCTGACCCCTGACCCTCCGAACCTCAGTGTCCTCATCCACAAATGGAGATGATAATCCTTTCCTCTCTGGGTTTTTGTAGGAGTAAATATGATAGTTAACAGCCCTTAGGTAAATTATATTGAGCTCTTCCTTTGTGCCAGCCCTGTGATATTGTTTTCTTATTCTCATTATTGTTCTGCTGTAGCATTATAAGGGACACATCCTGGATCAGAGAGCCCTGGGTTAGGAATCAGGAGAGTTGAGGGTATGACTGTGTTTCTCACTATTCATGTGGTTGGGGGGTGAATGATTTCCCTTTTCTGAACTTAGTGCCTCCGTCTATAAGACAGGGAACACGACGCCTGGCTCAAAGGCTAGACAAGAGATGGGAACCTGCAAGGCCCACTCTCAACTGCCTGTGACCACAAAGAAGTCACCCAATCTGCTGATGTTGGGTGAGCGTGGGAAGGCTTTTCTCAGGCTGCCGATTAAAAGGCCTCCTGTCGCCCCCTTTTATCTGACGCCTTGAACCCTCTTCCTGACCCCCTTCCCTACTCCGGCTCCCACCAGTGCATGACTGCTGTGGAACCCAGATTAGAGAGGAGCCGTGCTCAGGAAGTGCTTGAACTGGCCAAAGTGGAAACATTTCTCAGGGCTGGCCAAACTGGATGGCGTCCAGGGCCATGAGGAAGAGTTTGCTTTTGAGTGCCTGGGTGGGGATCGGGTGGGGGAAGAGGGGACAATGTGAAGGTTCTGTGCAGCAGTGCTTCTCGCAGCACTGGCTCTGAGGCAGAAGGTCGAGCTGGTCGGCTCTAAAGCAAACATTCTTTCTAGAGCCACAATCTCCCACTGCCGTGCAGAACTTAGAAATCTGATGAGATTGTTTCTGACCTGATCCTTCCTTCTGTGTGTGTGTACGTGTGTGTGCACACAGAGGTGTGGAGACTACGGGAGGGCTTCCTCTCTCCTGGGGCTGGGAGGGCTTTGGGGTGTGCAGGTCAGGGCTTGCCAAGAGGGCGTGAAGGGTGCAGCTAATATACTTGCTGTCTTTGTAGCACTTCTGTGCACCAGGCACTGTGCTGGGTGGCTTGTATGCATTCTTTTTCTTAGTAATGAGACAGGCATTGACCTGCACAGTTTAAAGATGAGGATACTGAGTCTCAGAGTGGCTAAGTTCCTTCCCAAGGCCATGTAGCTAGGAATGAGCGAAGGAGGACACAGCCCCGTGTGCCTGGATGTGAGACTGCATTGAGATGGTCCCCTGGATGGGAAAGCTTGTGCCATCCTTGCAACAGCTCAGCTCCCCTGCTTTGGCTTAGGTTCCTGGAGTCCCCTTTTCCCAGCCAGATGGTGGGAGATAGAAAGAGCAATAATTATCTTTTGTCTCAGGTGTTTCTATGCCCCTGCCAACCCCCAGTAAGGAGGTCTCCCTCCCACTGGAACTCTGCACAGGAATGACCCCACGGGTCTGGCTTTGGGTCCAGCATCTCTCTCTTACACACTCCCTTCCACTTGCCCTGTTTCAATGGTGATAGAGCAGCTCCTGTTTAGCGAGCTGCTGCTATGTGCCAGACAGTGGGCTTAGTGATTTTCATTTCTTGTTTAATCCTCACCACCCCTATGAAGTACAATTTGATATCTCCATGTAACAGGTGAGAACGCTCCGATGTAGAGAGTTTAAATAACGAACCACATGGCCAGTAGACTGCAGAGTTGGGTGGTACTTCTAGGTTTGTCCAAGTTCACAGTCTGTTCTCTGAACTGCTCTGCTTTCCTGGCCCCCTCATCAAAGGGTGTGACACTTTTCCAGGTACAGGGCTGAGTCCTCACTAGCATGCTAGCAGGGTCCTAGGTGTGGGGAGACACTGGATCTGGAGTCACAGAAAACTGGTTTGAACCACAGTGTTGACATTTCCTAGCTATGTGACCTTGGCACTTCATTTTTCTAAAGCTTAGTTTTCTCACTGTTGAAATAGAGATAACCATGCCCTGTATAATTATATGATTATGGCCACATGATTCATGGTGCTATCAAAATGCCCAGCACATGTGTGATTAATGTTTGATGCATGGATGAATTCAAACTGAGCCTTCCTGCGAGCCTGGCTCTGCTGATGTCCTGGGCATCTCCCTCTCACCTGTAATCCTAGGTTGGAGAGCAGCGATTTCTACTTCCATGTTCTTACCCTGGCAAGAGCTGCTGTATGGCGTACCTGCCTGGTACAGGAGGGGGTAGCAAGAGACCAAAATATTCTTCCCCCACGAAAAAGCCAACCCTATTAGCTTTCACATGACACTCTCACGCTTCCCTCTTCCTTTTCCTCTCCTTGCCTGAAATAAACCTCACACATCAAAATCACTCAGCATCCCATAAAAGGACACAGGCCTCCTCTTGATACCAATTCAAGAAGTGAGTCCCCTCCCCCTCCACTCTTCCCCCAGCCTTGATAATTCCCTATGACCATTAGGACTAAAACATCAGATAGCTAGGAACCCATGCTCCCAGGCTGGCCTGAGTTTTCTTGCTCCCTGCCCCCTCTCTCCAACTCCATCCTGGCTCCAAGGCACAGAATGTGGGCTGAGGAGATACTCTCAGTTAGAGACCTAAGGCTGAATAAGAAAGGTAAACTGGGAAGAGCACAGTCGGGGGGCAACTGGGCTTGACTCTTAATCCTTCACTTTCTGACCACATAGCCTTGGGGTCATCACCAAATCTCTCTGTGCCCATCTCTTTGTTGGTTACTGGGGATAGTGTTTCCTAATTTGCAGATGGGGGTTTAATGACACGTTGTTGTCTGTAAATTATCCAGTCCGTTGTGCGCACTTAACCACGACTGCTATCATCAGACACCTGTAGTCACAGATGGATCTAGTTGAGCCCAGAGGTACCTTAGAGCATGCCCCGGCCAGCTGAGCTCCTGGCCACGGCCTCCCAGGGTGTCCTCGTGGAGAATGGAAGCCGCTGAGGAGGACGTTATTCACAGACCTCTGGAGTCAGAGGTAAGGGGAGGGCGTAAGGGTGTGGGAGGGAGAAGTTGATGAAACCACTCTGCTACTTCTTTTTCCTAGTCCAAACCAAGGGTTAGGTCCCAGTCTTCTGAATAGGGTCCAGGACAGAGGCTTAAGGTCTGGTTTTCACAAAGGCCTATGTGAGGTTAGGTTCCCAGCAGGGCTGCTTTGGGGCCCAGCTGGCAAAGTGAGATACAGGTCTGGGGAGACTGCAACCCCTTCCCAGTGATGCATGGAACGTGGGTTGATTCACGGTCTGTCCTGAGGACTGAAGGGTGCAGTTCTGGGAGCCCTGGGAAGGAAGAGCTGTTCTCACCGGTAGGAATGGTGGCAGGGAGGAACCCTCCCCTAGAAGCTTCCAAACCACAGGTACCCTTGAGGGTAGCCCAGAGCCCAGAGTTGGTGAGATGGCTCAGAAAACCCCAGGGGCAACTTTGAGGAAGGCCAGGTTCCTTCATCAGCAGGTGAGGGCTCTGAGCCAGTAGCATCTGAATTGTTAATGGGAACTCCTTTTTCCCCCACAGCCTGCTGAGGGTCCCAGGGGATGTAATAGTATCAGTCTTGATTCCAGAAATTCTGCAGTGGGCTGAGCTGCTGGGAGGAGCTCTGGCTGGACCCTGCCCTCAGGCAGGCTGGGGAGGGAGCAGCGGGGCCAGGCCATGGAGAGCACCTCCAGGCCCTCTGGGAGGCTGAGCGAGAGCTCTGGGCTCCTGGTGGTGGGCTCAGATTCAGGGAAGGGGCTGGTCTAGAGGCAAAGACTGGGCAGTGTTACAGGGGCCTGTCAGACTGTGGAATGGTCACTAATATTTGGTGAGAAGCATTACAGCATGGCTGGAAGCACTACAGCCTAATGGTTAAGGGCAGGAATGGAGCCTACTAGGGTTCCAGTCGCAGCTCTACCACAACCCAACTCCGTAACCCTAGGCAAACTGCTTAGCCTGGTGGGGCGCTTAGAGCCATGCTGCCAGGCAGAGCGTTAAGTGTTGGTTTTATTGCCTATCGGTTACCTTATGTGCTGATGGTTATACATTCAAGGTGGGTATAGTCTGATTGTCCACCTGGGCCTTCAGTAGCTCTGCCTGTGAGAGGATGGAAGCAAAAGAGCCTTCAGAAACAGGCTCCAGATAACAAAATCTGGTCTTCCAAAAGTCTCCTAGTAAACAAAACCACAATAAACATTAAACATATTTCTGGGCTTCCCTGGTGGCGCAGTGGTTGAGAGTCCGCCTGCCAATGCAGGGGACACGGGCTAGTGACCCGGTCCGGGAAGATCCCACATGCTACAGAGCGGCTGGGCCCGTGAGCCATGGCCGCTGAGCCTGCGCGTCCGGAGCCTGTGCTATATATATATATATATATATATACACATATATTTCTAACTGAGAAAGGAATATGCATATGCATATTCTAGACGTTCCAACAGTGTAAAAAGGTAGAGTGAAACCATGTTTCCATGTGACCCCAGAGCCTTCTCTAGTCCTTCTCCTTAGGAGGATGGTTTCCTAAAATGGTTGTGCAAATACAGTGTGTGTGTGTGTGTGTGTGTGTGTGTGTGTGTGTGTGTGTACAGTGTACGTACTATTATGCACTCCAAATAAATTCTATTTTGCTAATATTTACTGAGTTCTTATGGTTCCCCAAGCACAATGCTAGTACCTTCCCATGTGTTATCTCATTTAGTCCTGTAATGACCTTGTGTGGTTGTACTGCAGATATGGTATTGTTACTTTGACCATTCTGTGGATGAGGAAAAGGGGTCTTGGTGAGCACACTTGCCCACAACCACAGAACTGAAGACTGGATGAGCCGGGGGTCAATCAGGTGGGACTGACGCAAAGGGGATGCGGGTCCTAGTACTTCATGCTGCCTCTTCACTGCCTGTCCGGAAAATGCTTTCTGTGAATTTCTTAATTTGACTTCAGAAGGTCTCAAACAGGCACTCAATGCTAGAGTTTATTCTGCTGGGGCAGAGTTTATTCAGTGGGGCCTCATTTGTGTGCCCACTGTCCATTTATTAATTGTCACCTGAAGAAGTTGTCCTGGTCCCCACGAAACGTGGCTGGGGCTTGCTCTTAGGGCCAACTGACCTAAGCTTAGATTGTGTGTGTGCGTGCATGTATGTGTGCATGTGTATGTATGTATGTGTCCCTATATGTGTGTGTGCATGTGTGTGTGTGTGACATTTGACTCAGAGAGATCTGAGAAGCAGTGACAGTGCAGGTTTGCCATTGGTAAAGACCAAAGGGGACAGTGGAATAAACCTTTGTCTGACCCCTCACCCCTTTTTGGTTTCATTATTTTTTACAAAGAATAAAAATAAGGCCTGTCCCAGAGGAGGGAGTCACCCTGATTTTGGGAAAGTTTTAAACAGAATAATAATATTTACTTTGCTCTGTCATTGTGAGGACTGGAGATAATAGTACATGTTTGTGCTTTTCCAGCTGGGTAGTCATAACTCTGATTCCACAGTCATACATATCAGGGCCTCGAGAAGGCACAGGATGGCTATGATACTCTAAACCAGGGGTCCCCAACCCCTGGGCCATGGACCGGTACTGCTCCGTGGCCTGCTGGGAACTGGGCTGCACAGCAGGAGGTGAGTGGTGGGCGAGCGAGCGAAGCTTCATCTGTATTTACAGCCACTCCTCTTCGCTCTCATTACCGCCGGAGCTCCACCTCTTGTCAGATCAGCGGCAGCGTTGGATTCTCATAGGAGGGCGAACCCTCCTGTGAACTGCGCATGCGAGGGATCTAGGTTGCGCGCTCCTTAGAAGAATCTAATGCCTGATGATCTCAGGGGGAGCTGAGGTGGTCCCATCACCCCCAGGGAAACAAGCTCAGGGCTCCCACTGTTTCTGCATTATGGTGAGTTGTATAGTTATTTCATTATATATTACAACATGATAATGATAGAAATAAAGTGCACAATAAAGGTAATGCGCTTGAATCATCCCGAAACAATCCCCCCACCCCTTCTGTGGAAAAATTGTCTTCCACGAAACCGGTCCCTGGTGCCAAAAAGGTTGGGGACTTCTGCTCTATACTACAGATGAACAGTAAATTAGAAGATGGCATTGATATTTTTTAATTTAAAGAGAGCGTGAACACACTATGGAGGAAATACGGCATTGTGGTAAAGGGCATGGTCTTTGGAGCCAGACTGTCTGGGTCCAAATTCTGGCTCTGACATTTGCTGGCTGTGCAACCTCAGGTAAGCTAGTTAACCTCTCCGTACCTAAGTTTTCTCATCTGCAGAATAGAGGTAATAATAGTGCCAGCCTCATAGAAACACCAAAAAAATAGAAGAATTAATACATGGAAAAAGCTTAAAACAACATCTCTTTTAAGTGCTCAATAAATCTTAGCTAGTACTGTTGTGAGGAACAGAATGTAAAAGTCATATTCTTTTAAAAGATAAAACAGGAGACTTCAGTGAATTTTTGCACTTGTTCCAGGTGGCCTAGGGCTAAATTTTTACAACCAGCTGGGTTCTCTTGCTCACTCTGTGCATTGAGGCACTTTTCTGGAATTTTTTGAGAGGTACTGTGTCTATACAATGCCTGGCACTTAGTTGGTGTAAAATACGTTATAGCTGTCGTCTTCAATATTGTTAGTGTTATATCTGTCAAATTTGAGACATGATTTCCTTACTTTAGTGAGGTGACGTCAGCAGGAGATACTTGCATCTTCTGGATGAGCAGAGCTTTCTGAGGCTGTTGGTAGGGCCTGGGGGAAAAAAAGGAGGCCTAGTCCTTCTTAAGATTTGGGGGTTAAAAATGAGGTCTGATTATTCTTCCTTGATGGCCTGCCATTTGCCTGGTAGCTATAAATGGCTTTAGGTGATTTCTAAAAATCAAACCTACTCCTGGAGGACAAAGATTAGCCATTTTGAGAGAGCTTCTAAACATTTACTAGGCAATAAATATATGAAAAGAATTTAACCTCACTAAAACCTCCCAAATGTAAATTTCAAAAACTTGACCATAATTTCTTTTTTGAAATTAGTCGACATAGGGATTGCCATCAGGTTGAGTTATACCTGATCCTGTAAAGTGAAAACTGCATATAATCAATATTACTCTTGACCTGACCATTAAGTGTGGCACACTTTATTTGTATTTTATAATTCCCCATACTAATTAATTTAAAAATCTTATTTTAAAAATGTCTGTCACACACAGAAATAAGTTGTGTACAGAAAAATCTCTCTGTAGCCATCACTCAGCTTCAACTCAGCATTTTGCCATATTTGGTTCATCTACCAACTAGCCTGCCCACCTTTTATTTTGCTGCAGTATTTTAAAGCAAATCACAGACATCATGTCATTTGTCTACATTAAAAAAAGTAAAGTTCTTTTTTTAACCTAACTGTAATGACATTATCACATCCAACAAAATTAACAATAATTTATTGATATCATCTAATACCAGGTTTCCTTCAGTTTTTAAAAAACATCTTTTAATAGTTGGTTTGTTTGAATCAGACTTTCAACAAGGCCCACATGTTCACACGAATTCCTATGCGTAGTATGGAGTTGAGAACTCTAAGCCAAATTAGAGGAAGAAAGGAAAGGATAATTATGATTATAGCTAGTCATAGTGGCTTTATGAAGGGGATGCTTTGAAAACTATTAATGTGTTTTTCTGTTTTGCTTCCTTCCTTTCTTGACCTTTGCTCTAGCTGACCTGAGGTATCCATCATCCTGGGGCTAGATCATGATTTATAGCAGAAGGAATGGAAAAAGAAAGGGCAAGTTAATATCCCTCCTCTGACAAGTAAAATAGAATTATTCAGCAGGAAAATAACCTTGCAAGCCAGGTGTTATCTTGAAAGAGGAATTCTAAATTCCTTTAGTTTTCCCCTTTAGCTTTTCAACAATGCATTCTGATTTACCCAGCTTACAGAGTTCCCGTTGTGTGTACCAAAAATACCCCTGTGCTCCATTAAGGCATTGCCAGGAAGCTGTAGTGAAAGATGGAGGGCATGATGTGATGGTAGAGGGGCTATCTGACCTTTTGGGACGCTGTGAGATAGTGAAAAAGACATAGAAAGAAAAAGGAGGAATGAGGAGGTAAGAGATCAATTTACATTGGATGTTCCTCCAGCTTTGGCCCAGAAAGTTGGGAGGCATGTTGAATAAGTGTAACCAAGGGCAGAGTGGCTCTTGTACTTCTTACCAGTTGAGACTTTGCTGAATATATTGTAGTTCTGGGCTGTGACCACATCCACATGGCAGTGTGGCATGGCTGGGCAGAGATGGCTACACAGAAAGTGGTAGGAATTTGGCTAGGAAGCATTGCCAATGGGGGTCACCATGGTTGGGCAGCGTCAAGGTGCTCTGGAGGAAGGGCTGCACGGTGGACCACCTGGGCCAGGCCAAATTGGAGTCATAGCAAACGGGAGGGAGTCTAGAGCCAACAGAGGAGTCGAAATTGCCAGGGAGAGCTGGGACAAGGCAAAGCCAGCCAGGCAGCCCCCTAGGCTCTGACCAGCTGTGGAAAGCCTGGACTACAAGTTACTCTAGTGCAGACCCAAACTTCGGCTGTGAATCCCAGCAGGTGGATCAGGGACTCCTACCCAACCTGGGCCAGAAGAGCCAGAGCAGCCAGAAAAATATGACTCTTCACCTTCCAGGACTTCATTTAAACCCTATCTCTTCCTCCATACACCCAGATGTCATCTTGGAGAGGAGCCAGGAAAGGAGCCAGAAGACTGGTATGTCTGAGAGCTTAAGCCTTCACTTCCCCTTAGAGAGTAAACATTCTCTGAAGGGATCACTTATGTTATTGTGTTATACTGAGGTTCAAACCTGATTAGACATGGAAGTAATCAGGTCATCCTTTTGAATGGCTTTTGGCTATTTCCAAAAATCAAATCTACTCTCAGAGGACAAAGATTAGCCATTTTTGAAAGGCTTCTAAAAACATTCTAACTGATAAATATATGAAAAAAGTTAACTTCAATTATCTGCCCAAATGTAAACTAAAACAACCATCCCATACTTTCTTCTTTGAAATTAGTAAACATTGGAAAAAGTACAAAAAATCTGCTAGTTGGGAGGAAAACGGTTATACACAAAACAAAGGAGCCACATGGTCTTGGTCTGAGTTTTGATAGGAGTTAAGTGTCCCACCCTGGTATAACAGGAACATGAATCAAGCACTTTTTCTGGGCCTGGTGCTGCTGTAAGAAATTTAGGTGTGTTATTTCACCAAACTGTTACAATAACCTAATGAGATATATACTCTTACCACCCCACTTTACAGATGGGGACACTGAGCCGCAGATAGGTTAAATACCTTGCTAAATACCTTGCACAGTTAGAAAATAGTAGACCCAGGCTTTGAATTTGGGAAGTCAGATGTGAGGGCCATTTCCCTTAACCTCAGATTTGCTTTGCCCAGATTTGGGCACTCAAACCCTTTTGC
This sequence comes from Physeter macrocephalus, assembly GCF_002837175.3. NCBI lineage: Eukaryota > Metazoa > Chordata > Mammalia > Artiodactyla > Physeteridae > Physeter > Physeter macrocephalus. Next base: position 137,326,493 of record NC_041217.1, read on the forward strand.
CCGTGTGACAGCTATCAGATCCTCAGCACTGATTGGGGTGGGTCGAGAATTTCAAAGCATTCCTTCTTGCCTCTGGTCTCTTTTAGCACTGAGCCTCTGTAACCTTAATATGTATGGATAGGCTTGTTTGTTTCGAGGATTGATAGGATACTTCTGAAAACACCTAGCATAGGCTTAGCCAGGGTAGGTGCTCAATCAGTGTTGCTTGTTGATGCCAAATCTTGCTTAATCAGCTCATTTACATTCACTATTCTTTGAAAATGCCCAGAGAAGAGCTTGGCCACTTACTTCCTATCTTTCCTGCTGAGGCTCCCCTAAATAGTGTCACTCTCATGCCCTGGATTATTTATCACTCCTTACGAGCGCTCTTGGGTAGCTGCTGCCCTTTCAGCCTGGGTTCAAGAATAAAAACACATGGAGCAGACCTGACCCAACCATATTCTGGCCAAACCCAGCTGTCAGCAGGCTGAAGCATAGCTTCCCAGCCCAGTTTAGCCTGAATCAGTCGAAGCAGAGCTGATCTGCAGATTTGTAATTGTGAGAATAAATGCTTGTTGTCGAAAGCTATTGAGTTTTGAAGTGTTTGTTATGCAGCATTATAGTCACAAGAGCTGACAAACCCAGTGCGGTGTGTTCTAAAGTCCACGCGCGTGTTAAGTATGGGAACGATGTGACTTCCTCACTGCTGCTTCTGAGAAGATAAGAGTCTAAATTTAGGAAAGTTATATGGACCTATATCTGTAGCAGAAGCTTTATTTTCTACCTTAGGAAATAACCAGGAGTATGGACAAAAGTTCATTACAGTGTTATTCCTAATAGTGAAAATTGGAAACAATCTGAAGGAACAATATGAGAACCGTGATCAAATACACTATGGTTTAGCATACATAGTGTGTAATACAATAGACTATTACACAGTGTGTTAGGACAAGATTCAGATAAGAAACACTTAAATAGTGATTTAAAACAGATTGAAACTGATTTCTCTCAATAAGTGAAGTCTGGGGGAAGGCAATCCAAAATTGGTTTGATGGATCAATAGTCACAGTTGCTTTCCAGCTTTCTGCTCCATTTTCCTTAGAGCAAGGTCTCTGTTTTCATGGTTCAAGATGAGTGCTAGAGCACCAGCCATCACATCCATACTTCCAGCAACAGGAAGGAAGAAGGAACAAAAAGGTATGCACACTCCCACTTTAAGGAGACATCTTAGACTTCCTCACATGACACTTTGTTTATATCTCAATGGGAAAATTTAATCACAACAATGTGCCTAGTTAAAAAGTTGGGTACTATAGCTATGGAATAAAGGGGAATAAATATTAGAAGGCATACTTAGTTATTAAAATTATGAATATGAGGACCTCTGGGGAGTCCTGTCTTACAGTTTACTTTGGTAGCTGATATCTAGTGACTTTATGACTCAGGTAAAAGATACCTGCACTCTTGGAGTTTGTTGGAGCAAAGGATATAAGAGTGTTTCCCATGGACTAAATGTGGGCCACTTGTGAGAGGGAGGTAGCGTGTGTGCCTGACTAGGGTGAAAACAGATTCAATAGAAAAAGGCAAGAGGTGAATTTCTGGGTTCCTAGGAGCTGCAGAAGCAGTAAGTGACAAGCTGGAGGAGAATGCATTATTGTTGTCAAGGGAGCTGTAGGTGTAGGGTCTCTGAGAAGCCATGAAATTGTGTTTAAAGAATGAGCTTTAAGTGTTGCTGAGCTGAGAGAGTGTGATAAAGCTATCTCGGGGCAGTATCAGTCCATTAAGAATGTCCCTTCCGGGCTTCCCTGGTGGCGCAGTGGTTGAGAATCCGCCTGCCGATGCAGGAGACACGGGTTCGTGCCCTGGTCCGGGAAGATCCCACATGCCGCGGGGCGGCTGGGCCAGTGAGCCATGGCCACTGAGCCTGCGCATCCGGAGCCTGTGCTCCGCAACGGGAGAGGCCACAACAGCGAGAGGCCCGCGTACCACCAAAAAAAAAAAAAAAAAAAAAAAAAGAATGTCCCTTCCTTTCTTCTCTCCTCAACCCGGGCGGGGGGAGAGGTGGGCGGTGGCAGGAAGCACAGTTAGCCAGAGGATGGGGAAATGCGTGGCACAGTGGAGGATGAAGGACCACGGCTTTCCTCTTCCTCTCCCCACCCCACTCGGGAGAGCTTCTTGCTGGCAGCGAGCCCCTAGCCGTGGGGAGGGGGGAGCAAGTGACCCCTTTGAATCAAGTTTGGTGGTTTGATTTTTCCATGGGATTTTGAATGGTACTGTAACTCATTTTGTGATTATTGGTTTATGTTTCTCTGATTAGAGTGCAAACAACTTGAGTCAAGGGTGACGTCTTTTTTTTTTTTTTTTTGCCGTACGCGGGCCTCTCACTGTTGTGGCCTCTCCCATTGCGGAGCACAGGCTCCGGACGCGCAGGCTCAGGGGCCGTGGCTCACGGGCCCAGCCGCTCCGCGGCATGTGGGATCTTCCCGGACCGGGGCACGAACCCGCGTCCCCTGCATCGGCAGGGGGACTCTCAACCACTGCGCCACCAGGGAAGCCCAAGGGGTGACGTCTTTATGTGGCTTTCTCTCCCCAGGGCCCAGGACAGAGCCTGGAACACAATCAGCACAGAAATAAGCTAACACTGATTCAAAAAAGAAAGAACGTTATTAAAGCAAAGAAACGAAGGGAGGAAGCCAGGTCTAATGCTTTGTCCGAGGGCTCCAAACTGTGGCAGCCACTCTGTCCTCTTTCCTCCCTGAATGTTTGGCTTCATCTTCTCATATGTCCAGCCTTGCATTAGTGATCTGTGTGCTCATATTAGTTATTTGTGAGCTCTTTGACGGTTGGACCCATAGGCTGATAAAAATAATAACTATTATTTATTGAGCACCTGCTAGGTCCTGGGCAGGGCGCGAGGGCAGTGCTGCCCACACACTAATGCACACCTGGGGAGCTTGGGAAAAGGCAGATTCTGATTCAGCAGGTCTGGATGGGCCTGAGTTGCTGCATTTCTAAAAGGTAATGCCTGTGCTGCTGGTTCTAGGGCATGGGTGGAGTGAAGTGGAGGACTTTAGGTCATTTGATTCTTACATCAGTCGAGACAGGCACTATTACTCCTTGCATTTTGTGATAAGAAAAACAAGGGTCAGAGCTGGTGAGTGAGGGTCACACACTCATTAGCAGCAGTAGCATTCAGATGCAGTGCTAACTTCATGGGATCTTTCCCAAGTGCCACATGCTCAGCACGCCAAGGGGGGTCCCTTAAGAGCCATCTTTGCACAGTTGGACCCTGGAAAGAAAAGGGAGAGAAAATTATTTGATCCTCTAAAAATAAACCATAGGCCGTGTTTTGGCTCTAGAGGGAGTCAAGGGTCTGTGAGGGATGATCATCCACTCAGGAGAGTGCACACCCTTTCCTAGAGCTCACTGCTCTTCTCTAGGCCCCAGGCTCTCAGCTGCAGCTGGGGGAGGCCCAGTCCCTCCCTGTCCGCTCAGTGGGAGGGGCCCGGCATGGGAGCCTTAGCCTAAATGGGGAAGGCCAGTTTTTAGGAAGGCCGCTTCCTAAATGGAAAAAGGAAGACAATGACTCACCTTTCCAGCATTTGCAGGCGTCTTAGCTCATCTTGACAGCCCTCCTGTGAGGCAGGAGCTGTCATCTCCACTTTACAGCTGGGAAAACTGAGGGTTAGTACTGGCTCTCAAACCTGGGTCTTCTGATTCTTCCAAACCCCGGGTGACACTACACTGAATTTTTGGGGGTTCATGAAAGGAGAGCCCAGATTGCTGGGAAAGATCCAAGCATGCTCCTCTTTGAAGGAGGGTAACCTGGGGAGAAATGAACCAGGGTACAAGTCTTGCCACCTTAAACACTGCATGACTGTGGGCTGGTCACTGGACCTCTCTGGGCTTCTGTGTCCTTCTGTATAAAGCTGGGGTAATAATCGTGCGTGTGCGTGTGTAATTGATCCTCATTGTTCACAGATTCCGTGTTTGCATTTGCCTACTTGCTAAAATTTATTTGTAACCCCCATATCAATCTCTTTTGTCGTCATTTGTGGACGTGTGCAAAACTGATGAAAAATTTGAGTCACCCAATGCACACATTCCCGGATGAGGTCAAACAAAGTGATGCTCTGCCTTCTTGTTTCAGCTCAGACTATAAACAAGTGGCCTTTTAATGATCTATTTAGTGCCACATTTCCCACATTTTGTGCTTTTTGTTTGTGATTTCACTGTTTAAAATGAAACCATTGTAGTGCTGCATGGCTACAGGACACATGTATAATACATACGGGGCATGCATAGGGCCCCAGCTGCAGTGCTGAAGTGCTGTCTATTGTTCCTATGCGCCTTACAGAGAAAATACATGTTAGATAACTTTCATTCAGGCATGAGTTGTCGGCCATGAGTTCAACAGTATATATTAAGTAAGATGTCTTTAAACAGAAATATGCATAAAATAAGGTTATATATTGATCAGTTGATAAAATGTCATAACCAGAGGCTTGGAGGAACCTAACCCTATATTTCCCCTAGGAGCAGTGGTTCAACGTTTATGAATCCAGTGTTCATGGTGATGTTATAGAACACAATTACTGCAAATAACAAGAATCAATTATAGCTGTTTCAGGGGCCATTGAATGTCACTTCCCTTTTCTCCTAGTCTCACTCATTGACTGTTTTTGGAGGGGACATACTCGTGAGCCCTAGAGACTATGGTCACGGTCAGAGGCAGCAAGGAAGAGCAGGCAGCAGAGTTAAGGGTCTGAGTGTGGACTCTTCCTATGAGACCTGGAGCACCCACAGCGCCTCACTTTTATCCATGTCTATAAAGACGTGCCTCTGGGGCTTCCCGGGTGGCGCAGTGGTTGAGAGTTGCAACGCGAGAGGCCGCAACAGTGAGAGGCCCGTGTACCGCAAAAAAAAAAAAGACGTGCCTCTGTTTTCCATGTGTGTAAAAGGTGATGACATGGTACCTACTTTATGGCTTGTTGTAAAGATTCAATAAGTTAATATGCATAAAGTGTTTAGAACAGCCTGGTAAACAGGGCTGGGAGTGGGGTGAAGTTCCTAGGGTACAAAATTTATGGATGCACTCACCCTGTGCTTGCTTACCTCGTTAAATTCTGTGCCCTAGGTGTCCTTCTCTTTTCACCTTGGTCCCAGCCCTGCTGGCAAATGAGTATTGGCTATTGCTATTATTAATGGGAAGTCCCCTGCTCCTTCCTTCCCCTCTGTCCTCTGGAAAGGGTCCTGGGGCCACTGTTGGCTGGCCTGGGTCTTTTGCAGCCCCAGCTGTCACCGTGGGCAGGGCATGCTCCTTTTCTGGGCCTTGTTCTTCCATCTGTCCAGTGGAGGTGACATCATCCTAGACACGTTTGACCATGTCGGCTGCCTCTGAGGGTGGTTGTGAGGATCAAATGAGCTAATGGGTGGGTAGGTTTTTGTAAACTGAATTACAGGGCAAACGGGAGGTTTTAGTGCTTGTTCGAGCGCCCCCGTCTGTCTCTGTCATCCATCCAGCCATCTCAACTCCTCTTGGACCCGCTCATGGCTTCTGTCTGCAGTGCCCTCAGAGAAATGCATTCCAGATGGCTGAACCCCGTGGTAGGAAGGAGAACATTATTTTTTATTTACCCTAAAAACTACATTTGAAAGAGCTTCACTCTGTTTCCAAATCTGGTATCCTAGACCTGGGTTCTTACCTTGTGGGCTCATTTTGGTCTCTGAAGACCCTACCAAATTTTACAGGAAGGCAGAGATGAGACACTTATTGAAGACCTACTATGGGCTGGGTGTTGTGCTAAGTGCTTTAGAGAAACCCTCTGTAATCCTGACAACTCTACAAAACAGATGCCGTTGGCACCAGTGTCCTCACTGTGGAGGTGTGGAAATGGAAACCCAGGGAGATTAAGGAAATTGCCTGGGGTCACACAGTCAGCGGCAGGGTCAGGATTTGAACTTGGTTCTGTCTAAATCCAAAAGTGAGGGACGGGGGAGGTGCTGGAGCCTGGTTGTTAATCCTGGGCCTGGGGGTCACACAGGTTGTAAACCAGCTCCTTCCTTACCTGTTGGGAGGTATTGGGCATGTTACTTTAAATTCTTTTAATCTTTGGTTTTGTCATCTGCAAAAACAACGATCATAAATATATTTGTAAGGTTGTTGTGAGTTTTAACTAATTTATGTATGCCCAGTGCTTATCACAGTCCCGGCCTAGAATAAGGACTCATCAATACTAGTTACTATTTCAGGATGAGGAAAGGGGCTTAGTAAATGCTCCCTTAAATATGGGGGATAAATATGCTTTGTGACGAGGTACAAAAATGAATCACTTGTAACTGCCCCCAGCCCCTTCCCTGTGGCTGAGGAAGAGGGTGCTGATGCTGCCTGCTTGGCCTCCTTCCCCCTCGTGGTCTCTCTCAGCAGCTCTGATTGAACCCAAGAACAGACGAACATTCTTCATGTCCTCTTTTCACCTGAGAACATAACTTGGTGCTTAGAAAACACTGTTGTCCTCATTAACTGGGCCTTGGCTCACTTTGGGCTTTGACATGAGAGAGAGAGCCCTTGGAAGGTGGGTTGCGTATGTGTGTGGGAGCACAGAGAGGGGCCCTGGGGGAGCACTGAGAGGGGCCCTTGGGGAGCACTGAGAGGGGCTTGGGGAGAGCACAGAGAGGGGCCCGGGGGGAGCACAGAGAGGGGCTCGGGGGAGCACAGAGATGGGCCTTTGGGGAGCACAGAGAGGGGCCCAGGGGGAGCACAGAGAGGGGCCCTGGGGGAGCATAGAGAGGGGCCCGGGGGGAGCACAGAGAGGGGCTCTGGGCAGAGCATCTGCTCACTGGGGCCAGAGAGGGAGAGGAGAATCACGGTCATCGCCTGAGTTCAGTGTTTCTTCCTTTGGCAGGAATGGTCCTTGCTGTGTGTGTGAGGGAGAGAGGGGGAGAAGGAATGTGAGTGGGAAGACCGAGAGGGCTTGTCTCAGAGCTGGTACGTGTTAGAAGACAAGAAGTGATTGGATGTGCTGGGCCGTGAGTGTGAGAATGTGTGAGGGAGCCAGTGTGTGTCTGTGTGTTGCAGGGAGTGTCGAGCAGCTGTGTGGTAGACGTGTCACTGTCAGGAGGGGTGGCTGTGCAGGATTTCTTTCATCTGCCCTCTATGGGTCTGGCTGGGGAGGTCACGGTCCCAGCTGCTGGGCTGGAGAATGGGGTGGGCTGGGGCAGGGGCGGTCCTCTTTATACCTGGACAGGAAGTCCTTTACGGGGAGATTGGGTAGCGAAAGATGCCAGGAGATGGGTGATGCAGGCTGACCGTGCAGCCCCTCGCCCATCGTGAGGACAAGGAAGGGAAAACAGATGCAGTGTTTGCACGAGAGATACTGGGGGCCGAGTGGTTATGGGATTATGGAACCAAAGTGGCCACGGAATTCCCAAGTTGGGAAGGCCCTGAGGGATGATCTCTAGAGGACCTTCGTCCCCAGCGTAAGATGGGACCTGAGGTCCAGAGGGGGAGTGTCCCCTGCCTCTGGTCACATAGACTTGACCTTCGCCCAGCGGGGGTCTCAGGGACTTGGACAAGAAAAAGGGAGGGAGAAAGCCACACAGCTGGTAAGAATTGAATGGCCGCGTGGGTGGGAAGGATTGAGGTGGCCAGGGAGGCAGTGGTTCAGTGCACAGATGCCGTATGGTGTCCACTGTCACTCACGTGGTGGGGTGGGGCTGGGGGTGTTAAGTGGGCCGGAGGAGAAGCATCTACCCCCTGGTAGCTGGAACTGTGGGCTCAGCGTCCAGCTCCCACCGAGGAAAGGGTCAGAGAGATGCTTGTGGAAAGACACTGGGGCAAACCGCAAAGTGAAGTGGCAGCCCTGTAGAGCAGACGGGGTGAAGCTGGCAGAGGAAGGGACATCTTGAGCTTTACCAGAGGGACACTGGGCAAAAAAATGCCCTCTGGAACAACCCGAGGGCTGAGGCTTGGGTGGTGGGGCTCGGTGACTGATTACCCACCGCGGCTGCCCTCTAAGTCAGGCTGGCTCACCAGACCCTACACAATCCTAGCTGTACCCGAAACACTCTCTCTCCTTTGAGCCCAGTCTGCCCATCCTGGATCCCCTCCTCTGTTTCTGAGTTTCTCATTCCCTACTCAGTTGCTCATGCCCTACACCTCTGCCCACCTAGGTCTGGCGTTTGTTCAGACCTGTGGCCTTCTTCCCCCCGCCCCTGTCATTGTTTGGGTAGGGATTTCTGTGAAGGCCCTTCAGATGGTGACTCACTGGGGCCACCCTGGCTCTGCCTTGAGGGAAGGAAGCTCAATGGAGGCTGAGTTATAGATGTCTGGTCCTGCCCATCAGGCATCCCACCCCCAAAGACGGATGCAGGGTTGGGGGAGCTGTCCTTCAAGCAGTTTACTTGTGGGAGAGACCCCAGGACTCATTCCGAGGAGCCATGCCCAGCCTGGTGCAGGAACACCGAGGGAGGAAGATGAGTTCAGTGCCAGGAAGTGCAGTTGGGTTGGAGGCTGGCGGGTCAGATTAAAGGGAGGCAAGCAGGCCAGGGTCAACATGACCGAGGTTGAGAGAGCCAAGTGAGGTCTGAGAGAGCAGAGCAGGGTAGCCAGGATCCCAGATTGCTCTTTTGCAGGGGGAAGTGAAGGACGAGGGTCTAATCTGTTGGTCATCTGTGAATACATCTCCAGCTAAGAGGAAACGGTAGGTTGGATCCTCTGAGAGGCAGATGCCAAGACAAGGTTAGATATTCAAGAGATTTGTTGGGGAAATGCTTGTGAAGGATAAAGGGGAGAGAGCGGCAGCAGGCAGGGCAAACCTGCAGAAGTGATGCGGGACTGCCCCCTGGGGGAAAGCAGAGGTGAAAGTTAAGAGGGCTGGACAGGAAGGTCTCAAACCTAAGCTCACTTCTGAGAAAGTTTTGTCCGGGCTCGTATAGCGGTTTCTGAACCAAGTCACCCATTGGAGTACCCTGCGTCTGTTAGGGGTGGGCGGGCAGTTGCTCCCCTGCTGCACCCAGTCACTGGCTGTATCTGGTAGGGGTGGGCAGAGGCTTGCTCCCCACTGCCCCCTCCCTTCACTCAGTCATTGGCTGTATCTGGTAGGGTGGGTGGGCACTAGCGCCCCTGCTGCACTCAGTCATTGGCTGGGAGCTGCCCTGGGAAGCCTGGCCTCAGTACACGTGCTGGTGGATCCAGAGGGGCAACAGTAAGAGCGGGCTTCCAGAGATCTCGTGGTGCATTTCCATGGTCTCTAAATGGCTTAAAAGAGGCTGAGGGACGTGGCTCCGAATCACTTCCAGGGGCACATTATCTTCATATTGCCACTTCCAAATGCTCATTGGCATTTAGAGTTATTTAATCCAATTCACCTGGCACAGGAAGGGAAGGGGGTGGGGAAATCAAGAAGAAAGAAGAGTCTTATAGTTGTAAAGCACTGGTCTCCAAGAATGGAGACCTGCGTTCTCAGGTTCTGTCACTAACTCTCTCTGCAACCAAAAGCAAGCCATGTTCCCTCCGTGGGCTCATTTCTGCATTGGTAGATTGGGGGTAATAGTAATCTACACCTCCTAGACATGTTGTGAGGATAAAAGAAAATTGTGGATGTGAAAGTTTGCTTTTAGCAGAAAAGAACTATATGGTTATGTGTGGACAGACAGCATTCTGCCTATGGAATATGTCTCTCTCTAAATAAACTCTCTCAAAAAGAGAACGATACAGATACGTGGTATTATATGAATATTATTAATAGGGGTAGGTTGGGGTTATTATGATGAGTAAATAAGTGATTTCATGTGACATGCTGAGCCAGGCACAAAGGCTTAATAAAAGTTAGCTGCCATTTTTTTTTTCCCCCCGCAGTTTGGTCAAGAGCCAATTCTATTCAGGGATAATTCTCGAATGAGTTTAGGCCTAAACGGTTTTCCTCAGGAAATCTGAACTCAGAGCTGCTACTCAGGGCTCACTCTGTCCTGGCTGAGCTTCCACTTCCTGTGCCAGCGTTTGCTGGGATTCGGGAGGCTCTGTGGAGAGAGGCTGCAGTTTAATATTTAATGTTGCCTCTGCTCTTCCACCTCTGTGAAGTAGGCACTGTTAGTATCTTTTACAGAACAGCTCAGAGAGGTGAAGCGTCTTGTCCAAGGTCACAGAGCAGGCCTCAGTCACAGCTCAGAGCTCTCTGGAGCAGGAGCCATCAGACTGAATACCCCCTCTCAGGAGTGTGAAAAATGAGCTAGGTGTGTCAAGGGCCTGGCAGAGTGGTGGTACAGGCAGGCTCCGCAAACAGCTCTTATTTCAGTCCAGGTCTGCCCCGGGTATAGGTAGCTGCTCCTGAAAAGCTTCCTGAGTCCTTCGTTGCCCGTCCTTACCAGAGGTGCCACGTTACACATCCTTACACAGAATACGACCTCTCTGTCAGAAGGCCAGCTTGCTCTGTTGGTGTGTCCCTGGTGTGGCTGCCTGGCAATGCTGCCTTTGAGGCCTCTTGCCTTCTGGGAGGGAAGTTCCAGCTGGTTGGGCTGCTGCCCGCTAGCCCAAGGGCTGTATGCAAGGAGAGGGCATTTTTAATAGTTCTTTGGCATATTTTCTGGCCCCCAATATTTCTAAAGCAAATTTCTCTATCAGTTGGCTCTCCCTCCTGCATTCATTTATTCATTCAACAAACTTATTGAACACAAACACCACCACCACCAACGCTCACAACATCTACTGAGTGCTTTTATGTTCTATGAACCATGATGACTACAAGGAAAACAAGACTAGAATAATCACTGTTGAGCTCTTACTCCGGGCAAGGCACCAAGCTGAGCACTTTGCATCATGACCCTTCCCATCTTTAAGCAGCCCTGTGAGGTGGATGCTATTATCCCCTCGGTACAGAGAAGGAAGCTGAGGTTGAAAGAAGTGAAGTAACCTGCCTGAGGACACACAATTAATAAATATTGGCACCAGATTCAGACTTTTTGGCTCCCAAAGCCAGGCTCTTAACCACTACACTTCTAAGGGCGTGTGTTTCTCAAGAGATGGATGTTTTAACATTTAGCTATGCAAAAAAAGTAATCTTTAGAATCATTTAGGTGCAGATTCAATCGCAGATCCACCAGTTACTAGTTGTGTAACCTTGGATAAATTGGTGGGGAAAAAAAAAAAACTTCAACTATTGAGCACCATAACTAGGGCCCTTCTAAGTGCTGTATATACAGCCACACCTTGGAGAGATTGCGTGTTGGGTTCCAGACCACCGCAGTAGAGTGAACATCACAATAAAGCCAGTCACACAAATTTTTTGCTTCCCTGGTGCATAGAAAAGTTATGTTTACACTGTATTAGTTAAAAATAATTATATGAACTTTAATTATTTCCATTCTACAAAAGAATGAACTGAAGCTCAGAGAGGTTAAGTAACTTTCTCTAAGCATATCAGTCAAGGTCCAGTCAGAAGATAGAAACCATACAGTAATTTGAATGGAGAAAGGTTAATATAAAGAATTGTAAACTAGTTGCAGGGCATATTAACTACTGAGGGGTAAAGATAACAGTAAAGAATGCACAAGTAGAGGATGTAAGGAACACTCTCTTCCTCTAGGGTGGAGGCAGGATACCTCTGAAATAATAAGAAATATATATATATACATATATACATATATATATATTGTTCTCTGCCCTGAATCCTAATACAGAGTTCCTAAAGTCCTGAAATTTCCTGAATGATGGAGGAGATAGGAGTGCCTCACCTAAGGCTCCTAAATCCCTTGGAATTTTCTGGGTGATACGTGTGTCCTTTGTTCTAATGATGCCACTCTTGGGAGGTTCCTGTATGGGGTCTGGTCACCTGAAAGACCAAGCATGATTAAGAAGCTTGGAACTTTCAGCACTACCCTCCACCCTCTGGGAAGGGGTGAGGGGTGAGGGGTTGGAGATGGAGTTAATTAATAATCAATCATGCCTGTGTGATGAAGCCTCCATAAAAAAAAAAATCCCTGAACTATGGTGTTGGGAGAACATCCGGGTTGGTGAACATATCCACATTCCAAAACGGTGGTGCACGACGCACCCCAACTCTATGGGGACAGAAGTGCCTGCACGCAAAACACTTCTAGATCTTACCCTATGTACCTCTTTATCTGGCTGTTCATCTATATCCTTAATTGTGTCCTTTATAATAAACTGCAAATGTAACTAAGTGTTTCCCTGAGTTCTGTGGGCCATTATAGGACATGATCAAGCCTGAGCAGGGGCTTATGGTAACCCCCAATTTCTAGCCAGTTGGTCAGAAGTATAGGTGAGACCTGGGACTTGTGATTGGCATCTGAAACCACAAGACAGTCTTGTGGGATTGTGCCCTGAACCTTTGCGTCTGCACTAACTTCCGATAGTTAATGTCATAGCTGAACCGTAGCACACCCAGGTGGTGTCTGAGCATTGGAGAATCAGTTGGTGTGCCCCCGCCTCCTCCCACTCCCACATTTGGTGTCAGAAGTGCTGTGAGTCTAGGACAGCATGGGAATTTTCTTTTAGTATGCAAGGAAGGAACAAATTTGGAAGAGGATCCCTTCTCCCTAGGCCGAGATTCAGACCTCAGTGGAGGGGGTGTGACTTAGTCCACTGGATGGTGGAGAGGTTTGCTGAGGTGCCACAAGTGGGAAACCAGATCCTGGGATGCCAACAGAACTCTCTAGGGACCTGCCTTCTGGGGTGTGATTAAGATCCCCTGAGGGGCTGATTGGGAGAGTGCTGCTGACGTTTGCAGTGGAGTTGCCTTCTGGGGTGCTGGTGAAACTTGCTGAGGTGTGAGCACCATTGAGATTGGGTGTCCTTTACATGCTGGTTGCTATTCACCACAGGAGCAAGAAGAAAGCAAGCACACGGAACCAGGAAGAAAAGACCCTTCCGCCTGTAGCACCCTGTAGTGCCCTCTACTGACAAAGCTTAACATTATATGTCTACTGACAAAGGAGAAATGTTCACAGGGTCCATCTTCAGCATTACAAAGCTGGGCGATGAAGGTGAGTATGGAACTGAAAGGCAGTACATTGATAACTGGCCCGGTAAGTATTAAAACCTATTAAAATCCAGGTTTATCTGATGCCAAAGCCCCAATTCTTTCAACAATAACACTGACCTTTTCTGACCCTCAGTTTTCCCATCTCTAAACTGGCAACAACAGTGCTTGTCTCACAGGGATGCTGTGTGTATTAAATAAGATGAGGTACATACAGATCTGGAACATTGTAGAGGCTCAGTGAGAGTTAGTTGGTCTACCTGCCAGATAAATGATAATTTATCCCTGACACCGCTTGTGATTCATACAGTCCTTTTGTATCACTTTCAGTGACTTTATAACATCCAGAGTCTTTTGTAAATTACAGTATTACTTGGTAGGCCATTTGCATCGTATATTTCTTGTATTATTAGATGTGGCAGATTTAACCATGGAAGAAAGGCCATCTTCCCATCACATCCTCTTCTTTGTGGGTCATACTCTTTAGTGTCAAACAGTGTGTGTGTGTGTGTGTGTGTGTGTGTGTGTGTGTGTGTGTGTGCTGCTCTTTGAATGAGGGTTACCTTTATAGGTGGGGAGTACATTAGTGAAAGTTTCATGTTCAATCTTTGCTTCCTTACTTGACCTCATGACTGTGGGAATTCTGATAATCCCTCCTCAGGCATTGAAGACATCCTATAGAAGTCTGTTTCTCAGAGCTTGTACCTTTCCCATATTTACTGCCCATCATTTCTTATACCAGCACCCAGGGGGCCCTTAGGGACCCTCTTTGTCTTCTGAATCTAATAAATGTCCCTTGTGCTAAAGGTTGGCCAAGAGCCTTTGGTTGTTTGCAAGGGAGCCCTGGCCTTCTAGTGGGGCCCAAGCTATCCTGTCTGGCATGTGGTTTTGTGGGACAAAGAACACGTCATCTCTTTTGTTTCTTTCTATCTTCCAGGCCACACTTTATACACAATAATAGAATGTTGGAACAGGGATGGGTGACATACTATACTCCAACCAAAATTTATTAGGGGTCTAGCCTTCAATTTTTCACGTGTTCTGACATTTGGCATTTCATGTGTTCTGACGTTTCACAGCTTTCCTTTGAGGTTGCTGGATATTTTTGTCCTTATTTTAGTGATGGGGCTCAGAGAAAGTGACTTGTTTCAGGTCTCCCAGCTGAGGAGTAGAGCTGGAGTAAGGACTGTGGTGTCCAACTCTTAACTCCAGGCTCTTTCCCCCAGTTTACAGATGAGGAAGCTGAGGCCCCAAGATGGGAAAGGACTTACCCAGAGGCACATCAGCAGGTCAGTGGACCCAACCCAGACCCTAAGTACTCTCATTCCCTGTTCATCTACTTTCCTGCTCAGACTGGTTATTGAGCTATTGTTTTAGGAAAGGAAAACAAATTTCATATGAAGTGACTTAAAAGCTTTCAGACTCTTCCTTAGTTGCACAACCAAAAGCTCCATTTTATTTACAAATGTTATTTTTTAAGACATTTGAGATGTCCAGTGATACATTTACTTCATTACTGAATTGGCAATGTGCAGTAACTAAAAATTCATCTGATTCATAACCTTTCAACACCCTTTGACATAGGGACTATATCGTACTGAGATTTCATTGTCCTGAAACAGCCACAAACATTTATATGTGATCAAAGAGAAGAAATATCTGTCCAGAAGCCAGGTTTTCTGATTCTGAGCCCAGCGCCCTGGCTCATTTGCTTTATTAAAGAATGTTATATTTTTTACTGATTAACATGTTGGCTATAATTACCCAGTGCTTTGAACTTTACCTTGCATGTATTAACTCATCTAATCCTTAGAACAATCCCCTGTCGTAGATATCATTATCATTCCTATTTTACAGAGATATTCACAAGGGGATATATTGATAATATTAAACACTTATATATTGTCTAGTCTTTGTAAAACTTTATTTTCTACTTTTAACCCTTGAATCATCTACTCCCTGTGGGGTTCCTTCATGTCCCAAGATATTTGTAATACTATGGATCGATAACGCACAAGGCCTCAGTTAAGATACTTTAAGTTCAAGTGATTGAACATCTGCCTAATAGTGGCTTAAGAAGTAGGCAGTTTCCCATTTTCAGCAACATGGATGTACCTAGAGATTATCACACTACGTGAGGTAAGTCAGATAGAGAAAGACAAATAACATATTTTCTATCTTCCAGGCCACACTTTATACACAATAATAGAATGTTGGAACAGGGATGGGTGACATACTATACTCCAACCAAAATTTATTAGGGGTCTAGCCTTCAATTTTTCACGTGTTCTGACATTTGGCATTTCATGTGTTCTGACGTTTCACAGCTTTCCTTTGAGGTTGCTGGATATTTTTGTCCTTATTTTAGTGATGGGGCTCAGAGAAAGTGACTTGTTTCAGGTCTCCCAGCTGAGGAGTAGAGCTGGAGTAAGGACTGTGGTGTCCAACTCTTAACTCCAGGCTCTTTCCCCCAGTTTACAGATGAGGAAGCTGAGGCCCCAAGATGGGAAAGGACTTACCCAGAGGCACATCAGCAGGTCAGTGGACCCAACCCAGACCCTAAGTACTCTCATTCCCTGTTCATCTACTTTCCTGCTCAGACTGGTTATTGAGCTATTGTTTTAGGAAAGGAAAACAAATTTCATATGAAGTGACTTAAAAGCTTTCAGACTCTTCCTTAGTTGCACAACCAAAAGCTCCATTTTATTTACAAATGTTATTTTTTAAGACATTTGAGATGTCCAGTGATACATTTACTTCATTACTGAATTGGCAATGTGCAGTAACTAAAAATTCATCTGATTCATAACCTTTCAACACCCTTTGACATAGGGACTATATCGTACTGAGATTTCATTGTCCTGAAACAGCCACAAACATTTATATGTGATCAAAGAGAAGAAATATCTGTCCAGAAGCCAGGTTTTCTGATTCTGAGCCCAGCGCCCTGGCTCATTTGCTTTATTAAAGAATGTTATATTTTTTACTGATTAACATGTTGGCTATAATTACCCAGTGCTTTGAACTTTACCTTGCATGTATTAACTCATCTAATCCTTAGAACAATCCCCTGTCGTAGATATCATTATCATTCCTATTTTACAGAGATATTCACAAGGGGATATATTGATAATATTAAACACTTATATATTGTCTAGTCTTTGTAAAACTTTATTTTCTACTTTTAACCCTTGAATCATCTACTCCCTGTGGGGTTCCTTCATGTCCCAAGATATTTGTAATACTATGGATCGATAACGCACAAGGCCTCAGTTAAGATACTTTAAGTTCAAGTGATTGAACATCTGCCTAATAGTGGCTTAAGAAGTAGGCAGTTTCCCATTTTCAGCAACATGGATGTACCTAGAGATTATCACACTACGTGAGGTAAGTCAGATAGAGAAAGACAAATAACATATGATATCACTTATATGTGGAATCTAAAAAAATGATACAAATGAACTTACTTGCAAAACAGAAATAGACTTACAGACGTAGAAAACAAACTTATGGTTACCAAAGGGGAAAGGGGGGAGGAGGATAAATTGTACACACTACTACATACACAATAGATAAACAACAAGGACCTACTGAATAGCACACGGAACTATATTCAATATCTTGTAATAACTTATAATGGAAAAGAATCTGAAAAAGAAAATATATATATATATCCAGTTTTATATATATATTTGAATCACGTTACTGTACACCTAAAACATTGTAAATCAACTATACTTCAATAAAAAAAGAAGTAGGCAGTTCCAGGCTGGTTCAGGGACCAAAAAATCAAAATCAAAACAAACCAAAACCCCAAAACAAAACCAGCCTCTTTCCGCCCGTCAGTTCCTCTTTCCTCAGAACACTGACTTTTGCCTTCAGGCTTGTTGCCTTATGATTTAAATAGAGCTACTTCAGCCTCAGTCCTCAAATGACTATTTTCAAAGGTAGGAAGCCAAGGGATGCCACAGTAGCTTCTCTCTAGCAAGTGAGGACATCTTCCCCTAGAAGCCCTCCAGGAAGTTTCTCCATATAGATCACTGAGTTGAACTGAGTCACATGGCCACTGCTAGTTGCAAGGAAGACTAGGGGAATGAGAACCTCTGTGTGTGCGTAGATGTCAGCATGAAAAAGGTGGGAAGGAAATGTCTATTGGGTATTCAAACAACAGTTTCCATCACACATGATAAATTGGTAGTGGATACTTATCTTTTAATGTGGTCTCCAGGGGCTACTGAGCCATTCTATTTATTTAATTCTCAGAACAACATTGGGAAGTTGTTGAGTCACATGGTGGAAGTTCAAGAGCTAAATATGGTTACTTTGAGATGTCATAATTCTATGATTGAACAATGCATGGTGTATCAGGATAATTTCTTCTGTATAAAACAACCACCTTTCCTGTGAGGTTTTGTATGAGTTTGAGTTCCACTTCTTGCCCTTGCCCTTGTCCAATTGTTTATTTTAGCTGAAGAGTTTAGGTAGAACAAAGGGGCCATATTCATTAAAATGAATAAAATGATATTCATTTCATAAAATGAGATCAGCAATGAGATGAACTCCCTTAGAGACAGGATTTGTTTCAGGACCAAAGAAGGAAGAACAGGTATGTAAAGAGGGTCTTAACATTATCCTCGAGGGAGGGCTGGCTGGGGGACACCTCTGGGAACTTGGCCCTTCTTTTCTAGGAAAATGCCCCACACATTGTTGGCCTCTCCTGGGAGCCCTCACAGAGGGAGAGCTCTCTCCACAGACTCATCCTCAGAAACTGCAAAGCAGATGTTTGCTTTGAGGTAAATTGTTTACCCTTCTGTCTTATTTTCAAAGATTAGCAGAAAGGACTATAAGATCTTGCCTGGTTGATTTAGAGGACAGTTTGCTGCTGGGCCCTAGGACTAATATGCCCATTTGCTACCACCTGTCTGCTTCTCTGATGGGCAAAGTTGTTTCTTTTGGGGAGATCTGCTGGGGTGGGGAGCAGAGTCCTTCCTTCCCCTCTAGAGCTTGGTGCTCACTCTGCATGGTGAAGACAGCAAAAGGTAGCAGACTTTTTAGGAACAGCCACCTTCTCATGCCTGGCATTGAACCCAGGTATGGCCATGAGAGCGGAAGGACACCTGACTGGGAGCCAGGGCTCTAGCACTGACCCATCTGGCAGGCACACGTGCAGGGAGCGCCTGCTCTGTGCCAGGTACCACGCTAGGGGTCAGCCTGGGAGGAGAGTCAGGCTTCCCACCTCCACGTCCAGTGCCCTTTGCTCTATTCATGTGAAAAGAAGAAAGGCAATTAACATGGAGCACATTCTACATGCAAGACATTGCAGTAGAATGCATGCAGTACATTGCATGTACTGTTCCGTTTTATTGGTAAAGAAATGGAAGGTGAAAAGTGTGAGGTCCATGTGCACAGCCATGCAGGTAGGAGGTGGTGAAGTCAAGGAGGGAACCCAGAGTAGTCTGCTCCAAAATTTACCCTCGTCTCAAGTCACCCAATAAGCTCAGCTCAGAATGGCGACTCACTTGTCGTTCTCTCTCTGAGGAGTTTGGACCTTATCTTGAGCATACTTGGAGCCCCTTAAGTGTTTATACAGGGAGAGAGGTTAGATTTTCAGTGCTAAGGAAATCCCTTTGAAATCTTTCTGTGTGTGGCTTTGGAGGGGTTGCTATGAGACTGCCGCTGGGGAAATCTGAAGGAGACAGTGTATCTAGGGCAGAGGTGATACGGAGGAGATAGGGTGGTGGGACAGAGGATGTAGAATCCGTAGGACTTGGTGAGGACTGATTGGATGTGGTGGGTTGGAGTGGGAGGAAGGCACTGCAACATCTAGACCTAATGTTAGCATTTTGCATAACATTCTCGTAATCAGCACAGCTCCTCACTCATATTATACTTCCTACAAACTGCATTGGCTTTCGCTTTGGAATGAATGCCTATGTGCCGCAAAGTTCATATATTGAAACCTAATCCCCAGTGTAATGGTATTTGGAGGTAGAGCTTTGGGGAAAGTAATTAGGTTGTAATGGCAGGGCCTTCATGAATGGGATTAGTGCCCTTAAAAAAGAGACCCCAGAGAGATCCCTCGTCCCTTCCACGATGTGAGCACTCAGCGAAGAGCCATCTGTGAACCAGGAAGTGGGCTCTCACCAGATATCAAATCTGCCAGCACCTTGATCTTGGATGGCCCGGCCTCTGGAACTGTGAGAAATAAATTTCTATTGTTTGTAAGTGATTCAGTCTATGGCATTTTATTAGAGCAGGCTGAATCGACTAAGAGAGCTTCCAAGCACGTTAGCCCAGTCTGACCATCCTGACCAGTGATCCGTTTATTGTGTGGGCTTGTTGAGGTTGGTCTTCTTTTGTTCTACCCTGTCACCGCCTTCAGGGTACTGGATGGCCATTCTCGCTGCCTGCTCCTAACTTTACTGTATTAGTTAGTATAACACTTTCTCCTGTGATGACAACACCGCCCTCCCCCCCACCCCCCACCCCGCCAATTAATTTCTTTCTCCTTCATCTAATAGTTCAAGGTGAGTGTGCCTAGTTGGTGGGTGGCTTTCCACCAGGTGGTGAATCAGGGCTGAGTCTCCTTCTATCTTGTGGATCTGTTAACCTCTGGGACCATGGAGTCCTCTGTATTCAGCCAAAAGATGGACAAAGGAGAGGGTGGAGCAGACACATCTGACTCTTACCTGCCTTTCCTTGCCAGTGGCATGTATCACGTGTACTCACATTTCATAGTGGACACTAGCCTCCCACACCTACCTGGATGTAGGGGGACTGGGCAACACAGTCTCTAGTTAGGCAGCTGCTTCCCATGACAAGTCCATACTATGGAAGGGCAAGTACGAGTTTTGGGTAGAGAGTAGCCATCTAGGCTACTCCACCCCAGGTCTATTTCCAGCCCTAACAGCAAGCACCTCAGAGGCTGCATGTCAAGTACCCTTTAAGGGGTTCAGGGCCTATTAGCCACATCACATTATGAAATACGATAAAGGAGGCACAAAACATGTGACCCCCCCCATAGTATATATTAGGTTGAAATATATGGAGGTGCTGTTTTGTAGATAAAAAGCAGTTGAATGTTGGCAATTTCATATGATTCAACCAAATATATTGGGGAAGTGCTTCCAAAAGAGATTTTCTTAAGAATCTAGCTCATAATTTTGGGAAAATACTGCATACTCTGCTGGGGGAGTCAAATACACTTTAGCCAGTTAAAAGCTTTGAAAAATCCTGTATTTAAGAAAATTCTGCATTGATGGGTTTCTTTAATCAGTGATTTCCTAAGTAACCCCTGTTTAATCAGTGACTTCCAAGCTAATTTGTGCATAGAATTCATTTTTCCAAAATACCTCTTAAGCTCTCCTAGAATTAGTCTTTTACTTTTTTGCACTTTGGGAAACTTTGCATGGAACGCATGAGGGAATCCATGAGTGAATCCTTTTATATAGCAGAAAAAAAGGTTTTTCTCTACAAAAATCCATGTTGAGCATACTGGTGGAAATGATCAGTGTGTGTTGAGTGAATGAATGACTTTGCACTATTCACATTTCTCTGAGCCTGTGGTTTTCACCTGCAAAATTAAGATGACCAATTAAATGAGAAGACCCATGTAGAGAGTGTAGGAAGGGATACCTGTGTGTTCACTTATTCCTTCGATTAGCATCCCTGAGGCTGAAGAAGGCAGCCGCTTGCCACGTAGAGGACACCTCGTTTCAGCAGCCACATGTGGGATTGCTTTGGTCCTGACGTTCAAACATGTTTAAGCCCGGCTTCTTGAGAGTTCACATGGATGTTAGGGTCTGGCAGAGTTATTTTTGTGCGCTCAAGAGAGAAGAAAGTAAAGAGCAACATCCTTGTGTTTGCATGAAATGGCTGCCCTGTGATTCTGGGCTGGAGGTTGGGGGTAGGGGTGGGGGGTTCAGTAAGCAACCAAGCTGAGAAGCCCACGTGGAACCACTTTTCCATGGTCTAATCTGGGAACTGGAATGCTCTGAGCTTGCAATAGAGTTATGGCTCTGGTTAAGGGGCTGATGCGCTGGGGCCAGCATGGCCTCTGGCAGGGCCTTGGACACATCTGTCCTCCCCTGTCCTGACCTTGCTTTGGCAACTTCCTCCCAAGGCCTGGCAGAACCCCCAGAACAGATTTTTCTCCTGGCCCCCAGTGAGCCTCTTCACTGGCTTCCAAACATGTGTGACTAGTTTGGCCAGCTAAGCCCGAGGCCCCTCTGCAAGTGGGGCACTTGCTGGGATGGGTCTTCTTCCACCCTGCACACTTGCCATGGCTTCCAGCTGAGTCACGTACCTGGTCTTCCTGCAGGACACCACCCCCAGGGCTCTTTTCAACACTAAGAGGAAGTGGGTAAGGGTCCTTATTTGGGACTAAATGCTGTCCCTGTTTTCCAGGTTGCAGTGGGACTGGTGCCTTACCTAGGTCCTCCTGCCAACAGCCGCTTGTGAGCTCTGTAACCTTGGACAGATACTCTAATCTCCTTGAACCTCAGTTTCTTCATCCATATAATGGGGATAATTATTGTTGTTTCATCCCCTTCAGCCACTACACACTCATTGAGGGTGTTGTTCTGCATGCCAAACACTAGAGATGCGAAGATGAACTACAACCAGTTCCTGCCTCAAGCAGGTGATACTCTCTAGAAAAGAAGGATGTGAAAGTAAGTGCCACGTCCCAGGCTGGGCATCCAGAGCACGTTGAAGTGGAAATGACTGGGACTTTAAATTCACACATACGTATGCTTGAATTCCAGCTCTGATATTAAGTCGCTGTGTGATCTTGGACAAGATATGTTTTTGGGTCCTCAGCTCCCCCATCTGTACAATGAGGAGGTTGGACTAAATTCTCTTTTTTCTCTGATATTCTCTGATTGTATGAAGTTATCAACCTAGAAATCAAAAAGAGAAATCAATTAGTTGAATTGGTCACTTGATGTCATGTGTCAGCACCCAGTGCATACTGTGGCACTTATAATTCTATCCTGGACATTCTATATTGAAGACATTTTGAGGAGTCTTTTGTATTTTTTGGGAAAGAGACTAAGCTTTGGCATGCGACATTCTTAGAATCTAATTCCACCTTTGCCACATACTGGCTGAGTGACTTCAAACAAATCACTCAGTGTCTCTGAGCCTCCATTGGCCATCAAAAAATTTTGGAAAAAACATGCACTTTGCAGCTTTGTTGTAAGAATTAGAGACTGCTTAGGTGCAGCGCCTGGCATAGTGGACCCTTGCTATGTGGTCCTGAGTCCCTGGAGAGCAGGCTGTACATCTGGCCCATTGGTCTCTGCAGGGCCCAGTGCAGGGCCAGGCAGGGACAGATCCTCAGTATTCATTGAACGAATGAATAGGTTTCAGTGCTATGCTTTGTAACTTGGGCCCCAAACAAGCATATTTTCCTCTGTTGCAGGAGGCATATAACAGGGAAATTGAAAGAACTTTAGACTCAGATACAGGCCTGAGATGCAGGTTGTATAGTATGGACCCTGCCAAGGAATTATAAACCCTTGGGCAAGTTGTGGCCCATCTCAGAACTTCAGCACCCCAGTTACCTCAAATGCAAATTGTCCTGCCTTCCTTGCTGTGTTCCAAGGTGGTCCAAAGAATCTGTGGCTGTGAAACTACTCTGTAAACTCTGAAATGCCATCCCACGTAGGGCTGTTGTTGCCAGCAGCAGTTTGCAGAGGGCCATGAAGCTGTTGACATCTGCCATTTGGCATTGGCTTGGAGGAGGTTCAGATGGCCCAGGGCTCAGGCATATGAACTTCTGGAATTTCACATGCTGGGAACATCATCAGGAGACACTGGTTGACCTCCCTTTGTTCCCAGGGGAGCACATGTACTTGGCTCACTGTCCCCATGGATGTTGGTGAAGCATTTATGCAACACAAGCAAGGCTTCCAGAGCATCCTAAAGCAATGCTAACTTTTGTGTGGAGTTTGTGTATCAGATTTACACCTATGGGTTTCACAGAGGAATGCTTAATAGACCCATCTTACAGATGGGGAAACTGAGGCCCAGAGAACCATTTATGGAGTTTTTATCATGTGCCAAAAACTGTGCTGGGTGTTCTGTTTGCTTTCTCTTTAGTCTTTATCAGGGATTTGAAGGTGCAGAAACTGAGGCTTAGCTATGTCAAGTGATTTGTTCAAGGTCACACAGTGTATTAGTTAGGGTAAGAGTTAAGATGCTCTAACAGAGACTGCAAAATACCATCACTAAAGCCAGATCCAAGTGGGCTGCCTTCTCACGTAACAGTTTACTCCAGAGGTACGTGTGTGGAGCAGGCCACACATAGCTCTGCCCTCTGAGGTGACTCAGCTACCTGAGTTCCTTCTCATTTTGTCATTAGAGTGTTGTCTGTCCACTTGGTTGAAGCTGTTTTTCCACCAGCACATATGTATTCCAGTCCACGGGAAAGGGGAAAGAGAGGGAGTGCAGGGCGAGCAATTTCCATTTACAGTGCGTTGGTGAGAGTATAGCCATACCAGGCAGCAAAGGAGCCTGGGAAATGTAGTCACAAGCTGGGTTACCAATTTGCCCATTCCAAACTCAGAGAGTGGAGGTGTCCTGCTAATCCATGTCTAGCCATCTCTGCTACACACAGTGAATGGTGAAGCTGGGTTTTTTTTTTTTTTTTAACATCTTTATTGGGGTATAATTGCTGTACAATGGTGTGTTAGTTTCTTCTTTATAACAAAGTGAATCAGTTATACATATACACGTGCTCCCATATCTCTTCCCTCTTGCATCTCCCTCCCTCCCACCCTCCCTATCCCACCCCTCTAAGTGGTCACAAAGCACCGAACTGATCTCCCTGTGCTATGCGGCTGCTTCCCACTAGCTATCTATTCTATGTTTGGTAGTGTATATATGTCCATGCCACTCTCAAACTTTGTCACAGCCTACCCTTCCCCCTCCCCACATCCTCAAGTCCATTCTCTAGTAGGTCTGCATCTCCATTCCCGTCTTACCCCTAGGTTCTTCATGA